>NC_136003.1:34200117-34255117 GCF_048128805.1 Centroberyx gerrardi | reverse complement strand
GGCTGTTGGAGACGTAGCGGGCCACGCGAGCATTAAGTCAGCGTCAAGAATGAACAGTGCCGTACTGCTCTTTCTCGACCAGGTGGAAAAGGTTAATACACTGGTTGAGCAGGGTATTGTGTTAAACGACACGCACACTCCGGTTTTCCCTCTTGTCAATCCAGCAAAGAGGGTTATCATTTCAAATGTTCCTCCGTTTTTGAGAGATGAAGCACTGGCGCGGGAGCTGTCTCGCCACGGGCAGCTAGTTTCGGGGTCAAAAGAATAAATATTGGCGCGAGAGACCCTAGAATGAAACATGTCGTATCTTTTAGGAGACAGGTTCAGATGATTCCTCAGAGTGGCGGTGAGTTAAACCTTAGGCTTGTCTTTAAGATCGATAATTTTGACTGTACCATCCATGTAACTACCGAGACAATGAAGTGCTTTCGCTGTGGGAAGGAGGGGCACTTGGTGCGCTCCTGCCCGGGGCAGACTAGTGATCAGACCGGTAGCGATAAGGGAAACACTCTGGTGGTTAATGAAGCAACGTTGCAGGGCACTGGGGAAGCCAGCGGGAAGAAAGCTCCCGAGGTGGGGGAAGAAAGCAGGGATCAGCCACAGGTTTTAGGCTTAGCAGCTGATAGAGGGCGGGTGATTGAGGAAACCGCGGCTGCGGTGGCAGATTCACTGATAGATGAAAATGGGTTGAACAGCGGGAGTGACATTGCTCCTTTTAAAGTACCAGCAGTAAAACGACGCAGACAGGGTCGCAGTAGTAGGCCTGCTAAGAACAAAAAAGCCTCGGGCCCCTCTCCCCTTTCCGAGAGCGAGTCCTGTAGGGTGTCCTCGGACACTGACAGTGAGGTGGAGTTGTCAGATGCATCCTTGCAGGGTGTAATGGAATTGGAGGAGGAATACACTGTCGATCAAGTGAGAAAGTTTTTGGTGGCGACAAAGGGTAAGAAAAACGTGCAGGTTGATGCGTTTTTTCCTGATAGAATTGTTTTTCTTCAGTCTGCCAAGCTTCTCATGAAGCAAACAGAGGGAGAGTGTCTCAGTAGTCAGGAAATATACAGACTCCGGAAAATTGTGCTTAAAGTGAAATCCACACTTTTTCCCAACAAAATACAATTGTCACAGTCATAAAGCCCGATATGTTGCTAAGGGGAAGTTTTTGTGGTTCCTGCTGATTGCCTCTATTTTCATGCGTGGGTTTAAAATTTCCTCTCTTAATTTAAATGGTGCTAGGGATGGAAAGAAGAGGACCTGTTTCTATGAGCTGCTCAGGCTTAAGTTTATAGATGTATGTTTTGCACAAGAAACACACAGTAATGTAGCTAACTCAGTAGAGTGGCAGAGGGAATGGGAAGGGACTGTTATTCTCAGCCATAAGAGTTCCACTAGTGCAGGGGTAGCTATACTTTTCTCTAATGGGTTTAAGCCTGCTTCTTATGAGGTGGAAGAGGTGGTGGAGGGGAGGCTCCTTAAAGTGAGGGCAAATTCTGAAAACAAAGTAATTGTGTTTATCAATGTCTATGTGCCGGTGGTAGCAACTGAGAGAACCTTGTTTTTGGATAAACTCTCAGAGGTGATAGGGGAATGTAAGAAAGAGGAGTACCTGTTCATTGGGGGAGATTTTACACTTGTAAGAGACGGCTCCATCTCCCAGGCAAGGTTGGACAGAATATATGTGTTTGAGCATCACTCGCAGATCATTAAGGCGTGTGCTATTACACCTGTGGCATTTTCAGATCACTGTCTTGTGTTAGCTGATGCCTTTATAAATAATGTGAAGCCAAAAAGCGCTTATTGGCATTTTAATATCACTTTGTTGGACGATGTTCATTTTAGGAAATGTTGTTGTTTTTTTTTGGGAGAGGTGGAGGTCTCAGAAGGACCAGTTCACTTCCCTCCAGCAATGGTGGGATGTGGGGAAGGCACAGATCCAACAGCTCTGTAATCAGTACACTTTTAATGTGTCTAGAGAGATTGCCAGATCTATTACATCCATAGAGACAGATATTGTGGCACTCCAAGCTCTTAATGCAGCCACTGGAGATGGAGAGTATTTAAAGGCTCTCAAATCTAAAGAGGCCATGTTGGCAGACCTGCTGGACATTAAGGCACAGGGGGCGTTGGTGAGATCGAGGTTTCAAACCCTCTTTGAAATGGATGCTCCAACCAGATATTTCTTTAGCCTGGAAAAGAAAAGTGGCCAGAGCAGGATCATACATAGTCTTCGTTCAGTCACTGGTCAAGAGCTTACTGACATCCGGAGAAGGGCTGTGGATTTCTATTCTGAACTCTATGCGTGTGAGCTTGGAGAGATGGATGAGGTGGATGAGGTGGCACAACAGTTCTATGAGGGCTTACCGCAGGTGTCTGGGGAGGCTAACAGAGAGCTGGAGCGACCGCTGGCTCTGATGGAACTCTATACCACACTGCAGGGGATGGCTTGGTGGATGGATTAAGTGCTCCTTTTAAAGTTCTCAGAGGTATCAGGCAGGGCTGCTCTCTCTCTGGGATGCTGTACTGTTTTGCTATAGAGCCTTTCTTGTGTCAAATAAGGACTAGGCTGCAGGGACTTATGGTGGCACCAGGTCTAGATAGGGTCTGTCTTTCAGCTTAAGCAGACGACGTCTTATCATGGTAGACAGTCAGAGGGATGTGGAAACACTGAGTCATATTGTGAGGCTTTTTGAGGTGATTTCTTCAGCAAGGGTGAATTGGACAAAGAGTGAAGCTCTAATAATGGGGGCCTGGGTGGATGGTGAGCCAGTGCTATCAGGTGGGCTAAAGTGGAACAGGAATGGTTTCAAGTACCTGGGGGTACACCTGGGGAACGACAGGGTGATGCAGAGGAACTGGGAGGGTGTTCTTGAGGTCATCCGGGGTCGTTTACAGAGGTGGAAGTGGCCACTGCCACGCCTCTTGTATAGAGGGCGGGCCCTCATTGTGAACAACCTGGTAGCCTCAGGACTGTGGCACAAACTAACAGTTTTAGAGCCACCTGCTGGCCTGTTAGCTAAGATCCAGGCTATCCTGGTTGATTTTTTCTGGGGAGGTTATCATTGGGTCCCACAGAGTGTCTTGTTCTTACCAAGGGAGGAGGGTGGCCAAGGGTTGGTACATTTGGCCAGTCGAACAGCAGTTTTTAGACTTCAGTGGATCCAGAAACTACTGTATGCACAAGGTAAGGCTGTATGGAGGCAGGTTGCTGAGGCACCTTTAAAACAGGTTCGAGGACTGGGTCTAGGTTTCTCCATTTTTTTTGTTAATCCTAAAATACTGTCACTCAATGATGTTCCACCGTTTTACAGAGGTCTGCTAAGAGTATGGGGGCAGATGAATGTGCTGAGAGTGGCGCCACCCAGTGCTGTGAAGTGGCATCTGGAGGAGCCACTGGTGTATGGGGCACAGCTGGACATTACTACAGCAGCCACTCCTGGACTATCAGAGACTTTAAAATCTGCTAAGGCTGTCACCCTAGGGCACCTGGTCGGGCTGGCAGGGAACAACCTTGAGGAGGCCAGGGAGTTGGCTGAGCGGCTGGGCATGAGATCTACGTGAGTGGCTGGTCAGATGCTTGGACGATACAGGAGTGCCCTGACTACAGAGGACTGGAAGCTGCTGCAGGAGGGGGACAGAGGGGATGCGGGGATTGGGGTACTGTTTCCGAGGCTGCTGTTGGGACCCTCCACTGCAGAGGGAGCGGATGGCTGCTCTAGACTCTATAGGAGGCAAGAGGCTGTATAGACTTTGTGTTCAAATCTTTAACAGAGACAGGCTGGGCAGCAGAGCCGACACCCCGTGGAGGGCCAGCCTGGGGGTGGGGTTGGAGGTGAAGCCTGCATGGACTACTCTGTATAAGAGGCCCTTGCCTAAATACGCTGGGGATTTACAGTGGCGAGTACTACATGGGATACTGCCAGTCAATGCCTTTGTCTCTCTAGTGAACTCTAATGTGGGCAGTGGCTGTCCTTTCTGTGGTGTGAGAGAAACAGTATTTCACTGCTTCAGAGACTGTGACAGGCTCAGACCTTTGTTCATCGTGCTTAGCTCTTTGGTCAATGCACTTGGGGCAGTTTTTACAATTTCTGGCTTTATTTTTGGTTTTCAGTGCAGTAAGAGTAAACAAAGGATGGGATGTATCATTCATTTCTTGCTGGGGCAGGCAAAAATGGCTGTGTACCTTAGTAGGAAGAGGAACGTAGATGCTGGGGTAACAGTAGAAGTTTTAGACTTGTACAAGGCTTTAGTTAGGGCAAGAGCATCAATAGATTATGAATACTACAAAAGAATGCAAGATGTAGGAGTGTTTCATAGTAAGTGGTGTCTTGAGGAAGCTGTGTGCAGTCTGGAGGGAGGAGAGTTAGTTTTTACCAGGGAGTTGAGATGAGGTGCGGATAACATTGTGTCGGTGTTTTTGGTTTGTGAATGTCTTGTTTGCTTTGTTTTTGTTTTGCTGACAGAGGAGTTGGATGTTTGTACATTGTCTAATAAAGGTCTTGTTAAAACTCAACTCTTTCTCTCTGTCTCTTAATTCAATTTTCAGTTCAATTCAAAGGGCCTTATTGGCATGGGAAACATACATTTACATTGCCAAAGCAAGTGTGAAATAAAAAAAAAAATGTACGTACTCTCTCTCTCTATCTCTGGTAGCGCTACACTAAAATAAAACGTGTGAGCGAGTGGCTGGGTTGGTTTTAGGGAGCGAGAGTGTTGGTTGAGTGCGCTGGGTTTTAGAATATTGTGGCTGGTTTTCAGGTGTTTAAGTGAGATGTTTTATTAAAGAACACCAAAAGTCAAAGTCTCTCTCTCTCTCTCTCTCTCTTTCTGTCAATTCAATTCAGCTTTATTAGCATAACTGTTAGGATACAGTGTTTGCCAAAGCAGTCTGGACTCTACAGTCATACATGTTTGTCTCTCTCTCTCTCTCTATCTCTCTCTCTGTCTCTCTCTCTCTCTCTCTCTCTGGTAGCTCTACACTAAAATAAAACGATGTAGCACAGTAAAGGTGTGTGTGTGTGTGTGTGTGTGTGTGTGTTAGTAGTCGGTAGTGTGGTAGAACGAAGTGTTGGGTTGTGTAGGAACAGTCAGAAGGTTCCTGTCTGGGACACAGACATAACTCAGGCCCAGGCCATGCAAAGCTGTCACCTACCGTTAAAGTTCGTAGGGCAGCGAAGACGAGTTACTGTTACTGACAAATCCCCGTTACTAATGGTGGAATGTTAGGTCTCACTTTTGTTTTCACACCGGGAGACTCTGTGGACTGAGTTCAGTCTGCTGGTCTGCTGTCTGTACATCTCCACATTACAGATATGACATGATGGGACATCAGTCGCATTAGAGATCGATTTAGATCCATTTCTATACACTGACCAACTTTTGTATGGGAAACATTGCATCTCACAGTAAAAGACGCCCTCTAGAAGCCATCTGATGAAGCGCATCATCTCACGAAGCGACAGGTGTCTGTTTGACTGACTGACTGACTGACTGACTGACTGACTGACCTGAATTTGCCTCATGATGCCCTTGCCTGCGCCGTGGGAAAAAAACATGTATAATCCTCTGTGTATTGTTGAAATTCAGTAGTGATCTAAATGGAAAAAGCATGAGTGGACTGGCTTTTTAGTATGTTGCTTAAAATAAAAGCTAGAGTCAAACAGGACTCCTAAGTTCCTTGAGGCAGGCTTAATGTGTTGATTTAGTGTACTAAGGGCAGGTTGAATTTGGCTGGAAGCATGCTCAGGGCCGATAACAAGGACTTCAGTTTTGTCTGAAATTAATTGCAAAAAATTATTAGACATCCAGTGCTAAGATGTTTTGTAGCTGTTTTACTTGAGAATATCTACTGTGTAATTTGTAGCTCAAGTTTATTGAACTAGCCCAAAAAATAGCGCAAAAATGCAAGGAATATAAACAAGAGTAAAAGTGCAAGGAGTAAAACGAGACAAGAATAAAAATGTGAGAAGAATAAAGAAAACACATAAGAGCAGAAAAATAAAATAAGTAGACATATACACAGCCACACACACACACATGCACACAGCCATGAGTATACATACATCCACAGACACCTGATCAATCAGAACAAATGGCTAGCGAGTGAAAGTTGGTTTTAAGACTAGTCTTAAATGCGTCAACCGAATCAGCAGATCCATTTTTTTCTGGGAGACTATTCCACAGTTTAGGAGCTGCTATAGAAAAGGCCCTGTCGCCAGCTTTCTTTTGTCCAGAGCGTGGAACGGCTAGCAGACCTTTGTCAGTAGACCTAAGGGGCCTAACAGTGGTGTGGGGGGTCAGGAGTTCAGAAATATTGCCAGGGGCAAGACCATGCAACGCTTTAAAAACAAAGAGGAGAATTTTGAATTGAATTCTGAAATGGCCAGGATTGATGTGATGTGGTCTCTTTTTTTAAGTCTGGACAGCAATCTAGCCGCAGCGTTCTGTACAAGTTGTAAATGGGAGATAGAAGTCTGATTAATACCAAAATAGAGAGATTTACAATAGTCAAGTCTGGAGGATATTAATGCATTAATTACTTTTGCCAGGTCTGGGAAGGACAGAAAAGGCCTGATTTTGGAAATAACCCTAAGTTGGAAGAAGCTAGATTTCACAACTGAGCTGATCTGTTTATCAAAGTTCAAAGCGCCATCAATCAAGTAATGACTGAACTCCTGATTATGTACAGAATATATACAGTATGTAAGAATACGCATTTATTATTATTAGTAGTAGTAGTATTATTTGCATTTTTGCACTGTCTCCATATTATGTGCATTACCTCTATTGTTTTATCTTAGTACCTCTTCTTTTTTATTATCTTTTTGTACTTACTGTACTTGTTTTCCTTGGTACTGTTCTGCCAGTTGCTGCTGTGGCACCTGAATTTCCCCAAGGGGATTAATAAAGTGCTATCTTATCTTATCTTATCTTATCTTAAGTATCACCCCTAGGTTTTTGTCATGTGGTTTAACATACCTGGATAGCTGATCCAGGCTCTGGGTAATGGTATTGGTGGAGGCAGGGGGGGCAAACAGTAAGACCTAAGTCTTATTTTCATTCAGTTAGAGGAAATTCTGTGCCATCCCGGATTTAATGTCCTCTAGGCATTCCAACAGTGTATGTCGCTCAGCCTGGTTATCAGGTTTGAGCGGGAGGTAGAGCTGTGAATTGTCAGCATGACAATGAAAGGATATGTTGTATTTCTGAATAATTTTACCTAGTGGAAGCATGTACAGAGAAAACAAGAGGGGGCCTAAGATTGAACCCTGAGGAACCCCACAAGGAGTATAGGCAGGGGTGGAGAATGAGTTGCCTACAGCGACAGAGAAGCTCCTATTGGAAATATAAGAGGGGAGCCAATTGTGAGCTGACCCAGAGATGCCTACCCACTGCTGCAAGCGGTCGATAAGGATTGTGTGATCAACAGTATCGAAGGCTGCACTGAGATCTAAGAGGATCAGGATAGAGAAATCACCTGCATCCGCTGAAAGGAGGAGATCATTTGTTACCTTCAACAGGGCTGACTCTGTACTGTGTTGTGCTCGAAAACCAGATTGGAATTTTTCAAATATATTGTTTTTGTTCAAAAAGGTCAGTAATTGATGAAGCACAACCTTCTCTAGTACCTTAGAAAGGAATGGGAGTTTTGAAATGGGTCTAAAATTATTTGGGATAGTGGGGTCAAGACCAGATTTTTTAAGAAGCGGCTGAACTATGGCATGTTTGAAACAGGACGGGATGGAGGCGGTAGCCAGGTAGCTGTTTATGATGATGCCAGTACGCTGGGGCCAATGGCTTCAAAAACCTCCTTCACGAGCCTAGCTGGGATGAAGTCAAGGCAGCTGGAAGTGGGTTTCATGCCTACAATGATTTTGTTGAGGAGAAGAAGGGAAATGGGGTGGAATTTATTAAGTACAGTAGTGTTCTTACAAACTATTGATAGCTCCCTGTTAGGAGGAGCAATGTTCAATCTAATGTCGTCAACTTTGTTTAAGAAGAAGTGTTTAAAGTCCTCACAGGTGATTGGTGGAGGATCGGAGGCGGAATCGGGAGATGGATTAATTACAGAATTAATGACACTGAAAGGGACTCTGGAGTTATGACAACTTCTGGAGATAACATCTGAGAAATATTTTGCTCTCGCATCGTTAACTGACAACTGATATTTAACTAAAAGATCTTTAAAAATGTTGTAGGAAACTTGGAGTTTGTCTTTTTTTTTTTTTTGAGGAACAAAAAAATCATTAGCCAGAGGATATGAGGGACAACAGACATGAATATTAGAATCACCAAGAATTAAAGCCCTGTGATATCTTGGCATAATAAGGGATAGCAGTTCTGATAGTTCATTTATGAACGCTTTGTTCTGCTTGGGTGGCCTGTAGACCAAGATACACAGCACTGGAGCATTACCATTTAACACACACGAAAGGGATTCAAAGGTAGGGGAAGAGCCTAAAGAGACAGGAGTACAAATAAGGTTCTTCTTATTAATTACAGCTAGTCCGCCCCCACAACCAGTATGTATTCCTTGTAATTTTTATATTGTGGTTTTGTGTTGTATTTTTGTAATGTCTGTTTGCTGCTCTCTGCACATGATTGCCCACTCCTGTTGTAGATTTTACATTGGCTTACAGGTAGAAAATAAATCAGTGGCTAAGTTTACAGGCATAGGGATTCTCTTCGTGAAGTTTTTCTGGATTGTTTACACACTAGAACACCAGACACGGTGACAAAACCTGTATCCTATGTATCAAACCCTGAAACCAATTCTGCAGAAAAACAGAGACATTTTCTGCTTTTCACTCAGACTGCAATTTTAAATTAAAAAAATAATAATTTAAAAACACTACATACAATTCTGTACATTTGGCACAATCTTCATTACCAAAATCTCTTGTATTCATGTGGAAAGCACTGCCATTCAAAATGCTAAACTGAAAATACCAATCGGACACCTGTACCTGTGAGTGTCAAAACACTAGCTACTAAATTGTTCAATTACAAGTCAGAGCAGAAGGTCAAAGGTGACTCTCCTGTTGTGGAGATGAATGGATGACAACAGTGCAGAGAGAGCCAGAGGGAGAGGAACGGTGAGAGGAAGAGGAGGAAGAGGAAGAGCAAGGAGAGCAACCATCCTGGATGAAACCACATGGTCCACCCTGGTTAATAGTGAGAATGGCCCAACCTGAGTCGATTCACTGTTGCTTCCACTGTCCATACTTTCAAAATGACAACAGGCAAGTAAGCTACTCTCTTACTGTGTTTTACTGTAGTATTACTTATTCATACAGTATTCAGGGATTTACTGTGATGCAGCTGCCATCACATGACTATATCTTTCCTGATGAGGTGGGTTTCAGCCTGGCAAAAACTAGGCAACAGGGAAGGAACATCATTGGCCACCTTGGCCAGTGTGGGGGAAATATCACTATGTGTGCAGCCATGAACCCCCACAGCGTCCTCCATCACCATGCCAGCCTTGGCTACAACACCGCCATCTGATCACATTCCTGTTCCTAATCCCTGGGCCCAGAGCAGCAGCCAGGTATGTTGTCATCTGTGACCCGGCTGCTCTGGTCCGCAGTTGGCTCATCTACCACCCACAATGTTTAGTTGTTTATCTCCCAACCCTAACCTAACCATATTCTCCGTTTCTCAACCCAACTGAAGGTTTTTTTTTAGCACTGAAGCTCTATGACAACAATCCCCATGTGCACATGACTCTCCTGCAGGTAGTGGAGGAGGCATGCTGTGACGTAGATGTGGAAAACATCTACATGTCTCTCTACCCTCATACCAGGTGATACTTTCCCTGCTGCCTATCCAGGGCGAACAGTGTGATGTGGACGAGATCCTGTGGCCACACAAACTGGGCCACACAAATAGACAGTAGTTGTTTTTTCTAGATTTTCTTCCATTGAGTGTTTTCTATGTGGAACACTTTATGTACCCAACTGTGTTTGCTGTAATAGATACAGTATTTTTTTAATGTATTTGTTTTATATTTAAGAAGGCTAGTAAATCTTTTACAACAAGAAAATGAAGGTCTAGGCCTGCTGAGAAGTAAAGGTATTCATAACGCTTTTCAATGAGCACTTCAGTTTGCATTTGGTTGTTAGAAATTTATATTCTTTTGATGACGTGTATCATTTGAATGAAAACAAAAAACATTCAAGACAAAATTCAAGACAGCATGGTTTGAATGTGTTTCCTTTTGCAAGATATTTATGGACGTTAAGTGTTTTGTTAATATGCATTTAGAGTTTTGAAAAACTCTGACAGTTTCAGAAAATGTTTGTAAACAATTGTGAAAAACAGTTAGTCAGTAACCTGGATCAGCTTGGCCAATGTAAACATCATAACTGAATTTTTGACAGTATTTTTAATTCTGTCCTCATGTAAACTATTGCAGCCAATGGAAATAGAGCATCTTTAAACATCAGTTTGTCACTTATGGAGCATTGAATCTTTGTAAAAGAAATTACAGATATCTCTATGTTGTCTAGATGAAGTACATAAATTCTCAGAAGTTTGTTTCGATAACTGAATTTTTGACACTAGTTTGAAATCTGCCTTGCCGGGTGATGCAGAATGAACATGCTGATGCCTACTCAGGCATTGTGCTGTGTGGGTTAGAGACACATGATTTCAAAGATATTTTAATGATAATTATGGGCTGCTGGTTCTGCTGATGGACCCTCATGTATTTGTCATTTGCCTCACTGCTGCGCAGCAGATATAATTTCACTGTTGGTTTTCACCATCTGTCCAACTCAGACTCTCACAGCATTATGGGTAGTGGGTTTGATGTAAACTAAAACATGGCTGGGAGGCAGGGAATAAGACTTTAACCAGTAGCCAGGTGACTCTGTGCGTTTAAACCTAGCCAATGAAATATTTAGGCACCAGGCATTGTAATGCCTTGTGAGATGAGTAGGACTTTATAATCAATAGGTGCATTGAGCTAAATTAGATTTAACAAGTCCCAGCCATACTAGGCTTATATCCCACTGTGCATTGCACAGTGATCAAAACAGGAGATAAAAGCTTGGATTAAACATAGTACAGGGCGTACTTCAGCAATGTTCGGCAAGTGAAAAAAAAACAGGACTGCATCAGTTTTTTAACATTATTGTCAAATCTAAGATGAGAGTCAAAAGTGACCCTTATTTCTGTTCTACTGAGCCGACTTTAACGGAGCCCTTCTTTTTTCTGCTGGTTAACATGATTGACTTACGTTCATCTCACAGCATTTAGTTGTTAAGTCAGTGTTGCATAGCCATATCATTCCAGTGGTCTATTTAAATAACTGCTCCAACTTTGCCAGGAGCAAAGGAGGTTTCACTGATTTGTTATCGTCTTGCTTTTGATCTTAAATTAGTTAGATCCTGAAGGACAGTGATTTAAGCGACTCATCATGGAGGAAACTAACAGCAGTGGAATAAATATTATTTTTCAAGATAGGTCCAACATCAACAACAAAGTGTATTACTGTACACGGACATGCAAAATATGAATTTCTCAGACTGAAGATTAGCTAATCACAGCTCAACTTTATACTGACTATAATGTAGCGTATTTGTTTGTCATGGACCTGGTGCACTACAGATGACATTTTACATTTAGACTGCATCGTTTTAGACTGCATCATAGCACTGAGACTGCTCTTCTGCAGGTCAAATTACATTCTTCTGACAGCTGATGCAGGAGACTGTGCAGTTTTAGTTCTTTTAGATCTCATTGCAGCATTTTATACAGTAGATCATGAAATTTGACTTGACAGCTACCAACATTTGGTTGGCATTTCAGACGCAACACTCGACTGGTTCATAAAACATTCAGCATCTTAATAGGTAATACTTCATCCTCCTCCCAAGATAGATAGTCCCTCAGGGCTCCGTCCGAGGCCGCATCTTGTTGTCCCTATACATGCTGGCCTTCGGTCATATTATCAGGAACATGTGTCCTTCCATTGCTATGCAGACGACACCCAACTATATAACTGAATACATTTTTGATGTAACCTAAATTCCCTTCATTCCTGCCTCAAACAAAGCATCACAAGGGTTCTGTCTGTATATTAACACATTTGTGTAAAGTTTAACATAGGCTCTTTATCCAGTCTAGATGTTGTGCTAATTAACTGCATTTAAGTGCCAATAGTTTTTCTACTTGCTTCTTTACTTACTTTTCCTTGCTGTCATATCTTGTACAGTCATGGTAAAAATGTAATGGTGATTCAATCTGATTCTCTTGTCTAGTTACAACTTGTGAGAGGTTTGATGGTTTGTCTCACATTTGACTTTGCTTCATGATAACATGATCAACTGTATCAAAAGCCTTGGACAGCTGCACAGCACTGTTAGCTTTCCAAGGAATCAATAAAATCATTAACCACCTTTACAGCTGCTGTGGTAGTGTAATGTTGTTTTCTAAAACCTGATTGATACTTAAAGCAGAGCTTTCAGCTGTTTACAGGGATTTGACAGAATCAGAAACTGAATATTTACAGAGAGGCTTGTAATTATTTAAAAGTGAGGTGATCCCTACCTTTTAACAGAGGGAGAGTGTAGAAATGTTTAAATGTCCAATGAAGTCATGCAAGGTATGTATTTATATGCACCACAGCATGTAAAACGTTTTAGATGTTTGTATCTGAATAATCTCTTGTTCTAGCATATCAAGTTGAACATTTTGCCAATCAAGATACAACTGAAAGATGAATCTTGCCCAGACCAGTTCTGTTCTGCACCCGCCATCTTTTATATTTTCACAAAAACTAAATGACTTCACCTCTGCATGGATAAACATGCACAGAAAGAATAGTATGTATTCCCACTAAATCAGTTTCCATGTTTCATTAGCCACTAATATTCTCATATTGAACAGATTATCAACGGTTTATAGCACTGCTTGAATGCTGTAGTCTATTCTGTTTGGGAATATTTGGTTCCATGTGAACCCAGTAACTGTTGATCAGTTAAATGGCTGAGGAGCTTTGATCAAAGGAGGACGAGGACTGACAGCTAGCAGGAGCTGTTTCAGTGCTCAGCGTGTGTGTGTGTGTGTGTGTGTAACTTGAGTCAGATAGCTAAGTGGGATGTGTGTGTCCATGGGAATCCATGGGACTCTGTGTGTGTGTGTGTGTGTGTGTGCGTGCGTGCGTGCGTGCGTGCGTGCGTGTGTGTGTGTGTGTTTGGGGGGGGGGAGGGGTAACTGGACAAACATGTGATAACCCCATGTTACTGTCTATCTCTATCTCTCTATATCTATCTACCTCTTTCTTTCTCCATCTGTTTTCTCTCTGTGGTAAACTGCTGGTCCAGCGGGTGTTGATGAGTTGAGGGGAAATTACTTGTCTGATGTTTCCTGGAGCTTCTCATATCTGATGGTCTTCAGTGATTATCAGTACGCCATCAATATTAGCTAACCACTGATTTCAATGAGGAAGGCTTGCAAACCTTTTGTGCCACTGAAAGAGAATCTTATGTAGATTATTTTCTACAAGCAATTAAGTGACTAATTAACTGATTGATTAACTAAATAACTAAATAACTACTACTGCATGGCATAGTGCTGCATTGAGCCATAAGCAGACAGACAGTCAGTTGAGTTGAGAAGTCTCAAGTTTCCCTCTGAAATCTCTGTGGCCACAAACCATCTACAGTACACCTCTGCTGCCAGAGAGTGATAGATATCTGTGTGTGTGTGTGTGTGTGTGTGTGTGTGCTGAGTGTGTGTTTTGTGAGGATCACATCACAATCCAGACGCCAAGTTACTTGTGACTCTGTAAAACCTCCAAATGTGTAGCGATCACATCACCTCTGCCACAGGCTAGCTGTGTGTGTGTGTGTGTGTTTACATCTCTCAGAGGATGATGTCCAATGAGCCCAGTGAACAGTGATACTCTCAAAAGACACATATGAGAAACAGACACACACACACTCTCACACACACACACACACACACACACACACACACACACTCAGGCTGTATTACAATACTTGGAAGGAGGTTCCATTGAGATACATGTCTTCCCACATGCAGAACCCTAGAGTTAACCCATTCCTGTTTGTACACCTCAGATTTCAGATTCACCTCCTGGTCATGCCACTTCTACAAGATCTCTGATGGCTCCTCTATTGATGCATCAGTGAGGATGAGGAGGAGGAGTCCAGGAGTCTGGTGGAGAGCTTCATCAGGAGAACCATCTGCAGCTCAACGTCAGTAAGACCAAGGAGCTGGTAGTGGATCTCCTGCTGTGATCCAGGGTGAGGAGGACAGGGCAGACTGCCTCAGACTATCAACATGTCCTACCTATCAGTTTTAACAAACTGCTTCTCATGAAGATAGGTAAAACAAATCGGTTAAACTGCTAAAACTGTTGTAGGCGGGTAAAACACTCTGGTTAAACTAGTAAACCAAATTCTGTCATTTTCTACTCACCCATTGCCTGATATCAGACAGAATTGTCAACTCGTTGCAACTCCATTTCCATCTTCAGTCTGACATCGCCTCCGCTCTAACCGATTTCCGTGGAGGAGGGGGATTCGATTTTCCCTAACCAATCACTAGAGACCAACGTATCCGCCTGAATATAACGTCATTTTAAGTCGACACTGATGCGTAGCCATGACAACACCAAAGGCGGTTCAGAAAGTATAGAGCATCTTTGACAACATGGAGCGAAGTAAAAACAAAGTCTGATGACTTTTAATGGATTTAGAACAGCCTCGATAGCAGCGTCTATCTTGTCTATAGCGGTCGTCATTGTTGTTATTACTCCTCCTTGGTTCCGGCGCACAGCTTGACAACGCTTGACAACAGCTTGACAACGCTTGACAACAGCTTGACAACGGCGTTAGTCCCCCCCGTGGCGCTGATTGGCTAATCGTTAGTCCCCCCCAGCGCTCATTGAACCGATCATTTTTCCACCAAGAAACCGCTGTTTCATGTCACGATGCCAGACCAGAATCAATCAACTCGGTGGAGTGGGCGGATTCAAAGGTCAAACCTAACCTGAAACGCAGGTTAGGTTTGTTTGTCCACATAACACACAGGGAGTCATTTGGGACCAGTTCTTTGGAGTCCCCTAAAGGACAAATAATTACCATAAAGTTACTCCCTGCGGCTCGTACAGCATAATCCAAGTATTCTGAAGCCAAATGATCACAGTGAGTGGAAAAGATCTAAATTTACACTTATTTTTCACAAATCTTCACTACAGCATTTGTTTTCGAAAACTTCACACTTCGTGTTCTCGTGTTCTCGTCAAGAGCGCTCAACCCTCCCCACTTGTTTATACTCCTACATAAAGTATTTGGACTTAATGTTACCTATCTAGCTGTTGTAGCTTCTCTCTGCTGCGCCAACATTTTAAAAATTATTCAAGCATGCATCATCACGGGATTCAATTGTGACTTCCCACAAACTACCGCACTATAAACTGACCCCAAGTCTGACCCCTCACCCCACATCTTACCCTTGATGCCATTTAACCTCTGCCATACATCCAGGCTCAAATCCCTGATCTTGTCAGTGAACTGGCCCATTCTCTGGGAGGGAGGGCCAACAAAATGTTATTTGCTTAGCCCAAACATCTTTAATTCTTACATTCACAACTCAAAATAGTCTTTACAAGTATAGTAATAACTATATACACACTTCCAGTCTGATCTCTGGGGATCTGCTAACTTCAGTCTGGCTGACTCAGACCTCTCAGGTTCAAGCCGGAAACCAAGATTGTCCTCCTCCCCCTCCTCCCACTTCTTCTCCTCTCTTCCTTTTCTTCTCCTCCTCCTCCCCCTCTCTTCCTTTTCTCCTCCCCTCCTCCTCCTCCTCCTTCTCTCTTCCTTTTCTCCTCCTCCTCCTCCCCTCCTCCTCCTCTCTTCCTTTTCTCCTCCCCTCATCCGCCACCCCTCATCCTCCTCCTCCTCCGCTCCTCCCCTCCTCCTCTCTTCCTTTTCTCCTCCTCCTACTCCCCTATGATAGATTGTTTCCCCGCCTTCCCCAACACACGCTGGGACAGGCTGCAGCCATTATAATCCTGAATAGAGTTGAGACGTGAAGACATGGGCGTGGCCATTTCTCGGTTCCGGAAGCAAAATACCCCTTCATCATTCGCATACAGATGGTCACATGACTCGCCATTCAGAGAGTTGCAACAGTTGAATGACCTGAACCACTACGCAGTGAGCCAGCAGCTCAAACGAGTAGCAGCTGCGTCGGGAAAACTAGCATAGTTGGAAAAAAAGGCTACGGTACAAGACTGTGTACATCTGGGTGTCAGAGGGTAAAGAAACTTCTCATCCCAGGGAGAATTGCGCCATCGACGTTCCCCAATCGCAGAGCTCGCTCCGTCGTCTTGTCATGTGGGAGAGACAAAGTGTATCTAGAGCTAGTCATACAAGACTAACGCTACAACCATGGACTGTAAAGAGTTACAACGTTAAGACAAGAAGAACATGGTCCAGTGTTTTGTACCTGGCTGCAACTATCGGTCAGGAGAACAACTGCACTTCTTTCTACCGCTTCCCATCGTCTCAGTCTGAAGCAGCGGTGGATCGACTCATCAGGTTTAATCAGCGACTTCACAGCAGGTATCAGAGAACTGCTGTTCGCTCTCTGCTGCTCCACACAGCTGTCGTCTCTATAGCAACATGACGCTATAAGATTTACATTCGGCAAATATCATGAATACTAATTCTACAATTCTACCGCTATGTGCTTGACACACCTACCGAATCGGCGTTATGAGTTTGTTGTCCTGTCACCATAGTAACTCCCTCTAAGGATCATGGGTACTGTAGTGTTTGGTGCCGTTTTAAACACGGAAGCGACAGAAAAAACACGTTTTGACACAAACAAGGATGAAACATTTATAACCGAGGATCATTACAACAACCTTCACTATCGTTTTCTGATGTCGGCGACTGAAGGGGTTCCCCAGTGTGTAATGTGGCAGCTATCGCTAAAGTAAAAAATCCCAATGGGTCTGGCGGCTGGTCAAAAACTCTTCCGAAGCCGAACATTTCAACTCTATAAATGGGTAAAGTCAATTCAATGAAGTAATTCTCAGGCAGGGGTTAAATGTTCCAAAGATGGCAGTGACCTTTTTTATTTATTTGTTGCAAAGCTTTCCTGAACAGGACCTTGCTATCTCAGAATCAACTGCAAGCAGCATATGTGCAACCTGAGCAAATCTAATTTGACTTTCAAGACAAAGTATGAATGAGCTTGTGCTTCCCCATTTCAGAAACACTTTACCTCATACAAGAGTCAACAGAAATATGTGCAGAGATATACCTCAAAAGTTCTCCGTTCTAAGACAAACTCTTACTACAACCTGAAGGAATGCACAAACACAAATAACAAACAAAACCTGAAACATTGCTACATCTACATTCTGAATTACAGTGAGCAGCTGTAACAAAGAAAGAAACAGCACTGTACATGTAGAGTATAGGTGTATAGAAGTGAGATGCGTCGAAGGGAGTGCTGTATCTGTGCAGCTCTATAAAGGCGTGATGTATGAAAGTGAGAGCTGTAGATGTATAAATGTAAAGAAGTAAGATTTATAGAAATGTGTGTCCTGGTGGATCAGTGGGCTAAGACGTATACCATGTAAACGCAACATCCCGGGTTCGAATCCTAGACTGTACACCAGATGGAGCCGTGAGTGACATCACCACAGGGTTTTGAAGCCTAAAGATTGGGTTTATGATCTCCACCATGTTGACATTTTTTGGAGCCGGAGCAGAGGGTCGACACAGAGCCGCAGCTCCGCCTGCTATTGGTCCGTAATCAACGACCTGTCAATCACTGGACAGGCAACCTGTTAATCACTGGGAAAACAACCTTGTGTTTTACCCATTATATACTGTTAATGACACAATTATTTTGAAAATCTCCATATTTGCCTGACAAAGGTCTCAGTACCGAAACGTTGCTTATTTTCTAATAAATGTTTTATTTGCAAGTACAGACGGGAATCATGAAAATCTCCACACACATTAGAAGAAGTGAAATTAGCTGCTGAGGCCAAAACCTCTTGTGGAAAAAATGTATTGATTTTCTATTTCATCAGAAGTTGGGTCCATTGACTTCATGGAGTTTGACGGTTTGGAATCTTTGGAGCCGGATTCTAGCGGACGGTAGAGAAATCACTGCCTGCCACAACTTCCTTATTGGCTTCAACATTCACCCCATTCACCCGCTTGGTTCGAATCCTGGGACATGATGTATAAAAGTCTGTGTAGATTTCATACTGAAAGATGGCATATGCATAAAACTTAAAAAGGATTCACCAGAAAACAATCAATTAAACGCGTGCGTCAGCCATCGAGAATTGAACCTCGGCGATTTTTTCGCTTGGACGCAGCCATCAGACGCAACGCAACGCAAGCAGTGGAGCATCTTTCACTGCTGGTAAACGAATCATTCCTTCGATGCCTGATGCCCGATGGCTGCAGTGGAGCAGGGCTGTTACACTGTTAGGGTTAGGGTTGGGTTAGTGTTAGTGTTAAAGTGTTTTGAAACTCAAAAAGTGGTGGCAACTCTGCTGCCACCATTATAGGGGAGTTAAAACCCTGTTTACACTGGTGTTTCAAGACAACATTTAGTGTTACAAAACCCCCTCTTGTGACTGTTTCGAGATCTGAAAATGCCGCTTTGAAGCACTCAGGTCAGAGTTTTCAAACCTGATATGGAGCATGGACACAGCAATGAGATAAGTGGTTTGAAACACATTTCAGAGATTCAAACTCTTTTTTTCAAGGATTGGAGACACCCCTGATTAGAGATTCGAAAGACTTCATGGTGTTTCAAGGTCTGTAAAACCTGGAACTCTAAAACCTAGTAAGGTGTTTCGAGAGCTTATTTTCCTCAACTCCAAACACCACTATGGTGTTTTGATTGCTTACTTTACGGCACTCCAGACACCACTATGGTATATTTAATCCCTTTTCTGATGTACTCCAAACACCACTATAGTGTTAATCATTGTTTCATATGGTTTCATATCGATACACCCTCATATGGTGTATCAACCAACTATTTTACCTATTTGTCAAATATTGTTCAATGAATTAATATATCTTTACTACAAATTAGGACAGAAAAAGATTTTTCAGGCATTTTTATTTATGCTTCATTTATGCTTCATGCAGTCACAAACAAATCTCAGTTTTATCAATAAACAATCAGCTGCATACAAGATATCATATTGTAAGGCCATCCATGCCCACATGAAGCAATGACATACATCATATGTCCCTAAGTTTTGTAAAAAATTTGTAAGTAAAGTCAAAGATATTGTGTGACAATTATATTGTACACTGTACTATAGACAACTACACAATAATGAATAAACATTGCTTCAGTGGCATCCAAAATGTTGTGCGTGATGGACGGACAGACAGGGACTGATCCATAGTATCCATATATTATCTGTTAGGGTTAGGGTTATTCAGTAGTTGTATCTGTGTACATTTTGGGATGCTGCTACCACAAAATGAAGTACGAGAAAGCAAAGGGCAGTGAGGGCATCAGAGAAGTTGTGCACAGCCAGTACAGTTTTATTTGTGGCTACTATGTAAAATCTTTGCGCTGTAAGAATGGACCAGTGTTGAAATATAGAGTTATATAAAATATTATTTATATTATCTATAAATATAGAGTTACAGGCGACTGAAACATCTTGTGGAGTTGATGTTTCCTCCTGGTGGAGCAGCAGGCCGCTCTGACCTCATTCAACAGTGTGGAGGTCTGTGGCTGAGAGAGGACACATGATGGACACACACTCACACTCACACACACACACACACACACACACCAGAGTTAGTTATGATTACAATTATATTTTACTCGAATCTGCAAAGGCACATACATGATAACTATTACAGTAGAAGCTGAAACACTGAAGTTCTGACAGTAGCCTATGTATTTAGCTACTGACACTAGCCACTGTCTGTAGTAGGTTACAGACAGTGGCTAGTGTCAGTAGCCACTGTCTGTAGTAGGTTACAGCACAGATTCAGCAGAGGCTACATTTGGCTACATTTGGTACTATTTAGCTATTAGCAAAGCAGTAATATGATAACAAAGCTAAGGTTAAATAGGAACTGTTTTAAGATATCAACAACAGTACACAAGCCTACCTAGCAAATATCAGCTAGCTAGCTTTAGGCTAGCTATAAATAGCTAACTAGCAAACTAAGGTGGATATCTTAGATACTAGTCACATACAAAATGTAATAAAACAGTCTCCAGCAACATACTGTACCATTGCAACATGTTTGTCCAATCCAACGTTAGCTGTGGGTAAACTTAGCCTCTGTAACAGCACAGCAGGAAAAAGAACAGTGCTAGAAAAACAAACACACCTGAAGCTAGCTCCGCCCACCTGAGATCTTCCATTTTCCAATTCACACAGACAAAGAAGACAAATGAGGGGTGTCCTGGTGGCTCAGTGGTCTAAAGTGCGTGCCGTGTAAATCAGTCCCTCCAGGAACTTGTGATTTTGCGAAATGGCCAACTCAACAGACCGCTTGTGATTTGGACCAATTGTCGCATTCGGTGTCGTGGTAACTTACGTCATTGCAGCGCGCATTCAGGTGGAAGATGAACAAAACTCACCTGCCAACAAAAATTACTGCCATAGACAAAACAAAAGAAAAGCAGCAAGAATCGAGGTGAGTGCAAAATTCAAGCTCTTGGAAGAGTTAATAGCTTAAACGGAGAGTGGGAGAGAATAGGGGGAGGCTGTGTGTGTGTGTGTGTGTGAGTGAGAGAGAGAGAGAGAGAGAGAAAGAGAAAACTTTTTTTTTTCTTTGCTTGCAGTTTTTCCCAATTCCCGCAATTTTACCGCAAAAAGAGCACATAAAACCTCGCAAATTGTATCCCAATTTTTGAGAAAAGCCGAAGCAAAATCAAGCATTTTTGGCCGCAATAATCACAAAAAAACTCAGCGAAATCCTGGAGGGACTAGTAAATGCAATGTCCTGGGTTTGAATCTGGTCCAGTACCTTTGTTGCATGTCCTCCCAGTCTTTCCTGTCTCTCTCTACTTTGATCTGTCCAATAAAGGCAAAAATGCCAAAAATGTACTCTTAAAAGAAGACAAATGAGTGTCAGAGCTGCAATGTCCATTGGTGATACTCTGAAAGACAACAGAAAAGCTGTACAACTGCTTTCATTCAACAGTTAAAAATAAAAAATGATTGGCCACTAGGCACACAGACCAGCAACAAACAGTAAATATTTATATGCTTAGTTGAAAAAGGAAACTATTTACAATGGTTGAGCTATCTATAGTTAAATGTAGATACCTCAATACCAACTTAAATCCTAAACAAATGGGTAGCCCTAGCGCCAAAAATTAAAAAATTGGAATGGGTGTATACTGCTCCCTCTTTAATTGACTGACAGCTGTTGACACATTGATTTAGCAGGCAAGTGCATGTTTTTAATTGCATTTGCTGTATTTTATGTCTATAACAGTTTTGTTGACATTATTAATATTTGAAAACAATACAGTAAAACAGGCCAATGTGATATACAAACTGAAATATTTGGATCAGTGGTCAAACCTATCTTATGTAAAATAAAATGGTGCTATTTGAAGAAGGTCTCGTATAAACTGACTTTCAAACTTTCAAAACACTCTTTGTTTGGCCATCACACAGATCACCCAGGACTTATTGCAAGTGCATTTGCCCACCTGACAGTTTTCTTCATTGTTCAGTTTACTGCCGATCTTGGTTTCGGCACAGTGAGACGGCCCTGCTGTCATCATCTGTGGGAAATTAGTTTCACTAGGTTTTCCATTGTGCTGTCTGTCTGTCTGTCTGTCTGTCTGTCTGTCTGTCTGTTGGTCTCAATGGGTCAGTCGTTCACCTACTTGAAGTGAGCCGGAGAGAGATGCACACTCACACATACCAACGAAGCGGTATAAGGGTTCTTATGCAACTTGCAAAAAGTGCCTGTATCTATTTCCTAAAAGGCTTTTTGTAGATTTACAAAAACAGTTATTTATAGTCCTCATATTCAGGAAAACTTATGGAAGGAGGAGGAAATTGTATTTTTAGTGTTGCAGGAAATTAAAATTGAAAATAACAACACCAGATGGTCTTTGGCCTTTCTGGTGTTAAACATTATCCACATAAATAACCAAAGTATTATGGTGTATCAGTGGAAATAATTTTTGTTTTTCATAGAGCAGTTGAGTCCAATTGTCCAATTCTCACTCAGTCCAATGGAGTGAGAATATGATTTTGAAACATTTGGACAGTTTCACTACTTTAAACCAGAAACATGTGCGTACACATGGTCTAAAGTTTGGACGGCACGCACATTCTCGTGTCAACGTGTGCGTGAAAGCTGGCATACGCAACCTTTGTGCATAGCAACCTTTGTACATACACTACCTTTGTGCATAGCAACCTTTGTACATACGCAACCTTTGTGCATACGCAATGTTTATACATGAGACCACTGGACCTTTGTCGCATGTCGTCCTCCTCTCTCCACCCCAGTCCCTCTCCACTTTGTCTAATAAGTCCAAAAATCCCAAAAGAAATATTAAGGCTTATTGAACTGAGAGCTGTAGATGCAGGTGTATAGAAGTGAGATGAATAGAGGTGCGCTGTAGAATAGGTATATAAAAGTATGATGTATTTATTTATTTTTTATTTAGCACAAAAGAGTAATTCAAACAAAATATCCATAATGTATACCAACATCATAAAGAGCATGTGCAAGGAAGACCAAAGAAACCCTGAGGGGCTTATGGAGTGTCTCAACAATCATACATAATTACAATATAGTATAATGAAACCCCCCCCAAAAAATATAACGTATGTATATAATGAAAGAGTTCCCAGTCTCTGCACCAACCGGAGTTCTGCCACAAACTTACAGCTACCTGCTCATCTGTTTACCAGACTTAATTTAGCTAATAGCGCTCTACCACTGTTGAAGAAATCACATTTGGACTGTGGGGTCCTAAGTAACTACAGGCCCATATCAAACCTTCCTTTTTTAAGTAAGGTACTTGAAAAAGTGGTTTCTAACCAAATTAACAACTTTTTAAATGAAAACAACATTCTGGAGAAGTTTCAGTCAGGTTTCAGAGCCAACCACAGCACAGAAACTGCTCTTACCAATGATTTGCGACTTAGCACTAATGCCAACAGGGTCTCAGTTCTGGTTCTTTTGGACTTGAGTGCAGCATTTGACACCATCGACCACAATATTCTCATAGATCGTCTCGAGAACTGGGTTGGTCTCTCTGAATGTGTCCTAAACTGGTTCAGAACTTACATTACAGGGAGGAAATGTTTCATCTGTCTTGGAGATCATGTATCAGAGAAACGTGATCTAACTTCTGGTGTTGCACAAGGAAGCTGTCTTGGTCCCCTGCTTTTCTCACTGTACATGCTTCCGTTAGGTGATATTATCAGAGATAATGTCAATTTCCATAGCTATGCTGATGATACACAACTATACATTTCTGTAGAGCCAAATCATGCAGATGCCTTAAGCTCCCTCACTGCTTGTCTATTGGCTATCAATGATTGGATGAACACAAATTTCTTAAAACTGAATGAAGATAAGACAGAAATACTTTTGGTCGGCCCCAAAGCCAAAAGAGAAGAACTCTCCACAAGACTTGGGAACCTGAATCCCTCGATCAAATCAGAAGTAACAAGCCTGGGTGTTATCTTAGATTCTGATCTAACTTTTAATTCCCATATAAACAAGGTGACCAGAACTGCATTCTTTCATCTTAGAAATATTGCCAAGGTGCGGCCCTTCCTAACCCAGAAAGATGCTGGAAAGCTAACTCACGCATTTGTTACAAGCAGACTGGACTACTGCAACTCCCTTTTTACCGGCCTCCCAAAAAAGTCTATTGAGAGGCTTCGGCTTATCCAAAACTCTGCAGCTAGACTTTTAACAAAAACAAGGAAGCGAGAGCATATCACTCCGGTTTTAGCTACATTGCACTGGCTCCCAGTGTCCTTTAGAATTGATTTTAAAGTTCTTTTACTTGTATACAAAGCTCTTAATGGCTTAGGACCGGCCTACATTACAGAATCCCTGCTGTTCTACATTCCATCAAGACCCTCAGGTCTTCTGCTGCTGGTTTGTTAGAAGTACAAAACCCCACTCAGAAGAAGATTGGGGATGCAGCCTTTTTTAACTCTGCTCCTAAACTGTGGAACACCCTGCCAGAGAATATTAGAGAGGCTCTGTAAGCATTTTCAAACGACTGCTAAAAACTTATCTTTTCAGCTTAGCTTTTAAATAGCCTTCATTTTAACTGTTTCTGTTCAGGATCCCAACAGAGCTGACACGGGCAAGTATGAATTTTCATTGGTCTTGTCCGGGCAGGGGTGGAAATTACGGGGGGGACAGGGGGGTCCGGACCCCCCCTTCCTGGGACTAACAGAGAGTTGTCCCCCTCAATATATCATTGTAAACATAACTATATAATTTTAAATAATATAATAATATGCATTGAAAGCACTTGTGCTAATTATAGACGCAAAACAATGCGTTTTTAAGTTTCGAAAGATTGAGTCCCCCCCTCATACGCCTCACAGTGGTTTGGTCCACTGCCTACCTGACTCCCCGAACCCCCACACACACACATTAGCCCTCGGTACGAGTGTGTGTGGAGGATCTCTGGAAGTGTGTCAGTGGTGGCAGACCTCCAGTAAGTAGCTGAGGTTAACTTAAAACAAAGGATGTGTCAGACATGTTTCTTTACTTCTACCACTCAATAGAATAAAACACATTCACAGTTGTAACCAGACTACATTTTGTTCCGTTACCTCGCGGTTGAATCTCGTGTGTCAGCGTGTTGGCACAGAGCCGCGTCTCCTAATGCATGTGTGTGTATGGAGGCAGGAGGTCTGTCCACAATTAAAATCCTCATAACTCACTGAATTTTCGACCGATTTTCAAGCAGTTTGGTTTGTTACAAATGCCAGACATGTATTTATGATACAGGATACTTGGTTAAATTAAAATGCGGGTTTTCATACCAAAATACTTTATCTTTTGTAGATGGTAACAGTAATATTTCTATAATATAATATTTAAGATTAACTTACCCTATGTAATTAGGTTCTAAGTATATTATTTTTTTCTTACTGCATGTAAAATGGCTGCCACTATGTTATTTTGTTCATAATTTTGGAAATAAATGAAGACTTAATTAATAAAAAAGACATAATTACAACAAACATTATGTTAAAATATAAGTAAGTTTCTGGCAGGCTTCATCGCGTTCTGGACTTTTACACATTGACAGCAAAACATTAGAGATCTGCTTTTTCGGGAAAACTAAATCTAATTAGGCATATATTAGCTTTAGTTCAGTTAATGGGTGTTGCATCTCACCTACTACTGTAAATAACCTGCATGCTGTGTGTGTGTGTCTATTTGTCAGCCAGTCAGTTAAAATGGCAGAGAAAAGAAAAACAGACATCCGATCATTTTTCAGTGCACCGAAACGCCAAGTAGAAAGACCCCAGTAATATCAAAGGCAATTTGATAAAATCTTCATAAGAAAGGAATGAAGTGCTTATGGAAATGTTTCATAATGGACCTCTATATACATTTAATACAACAGTACTTTTGGCGGCACCTTTGGTGTCCCCTTCAGGAATTGCTCTTGAGAAATTTTTCTGTTTATTGCCCCCCCCCCCCCCAACAGTGAAATGAAATATCCGCCCTTGTGTCCGGGTAATGCTTACTTGCACGAGTGAACACTATATGTGGGGGGGACAGAGCTTTACCCTGTATGATCCTCATCCATCTGTGGATGGGGAGGTTTTTGACCAAGAGGAGAATCTATGATTCTCATCTGCCTTAGGCAGTGAGATCTGACGTAAATATCAGATCGAGTAGAATCAAGAAGGACAGGGGAAAAGAAAATTAAAGAAAAACATATGGGTTCACTCACAATGTGCATCTAAAAGTGGGAGTATTTGTTGTGTTCTTTTATCTTTCTATTTTACTTGATTTGATTCTTTTAATGCAATGCATTTTGTTTGTTCTTTTATATGAATTTTATCTTTTTATCTGTCTTTTATCTGCCTTTTATTGATGTAAAGCACTTCGAGCTGCATTTTGTGTATGAAAGGTGCTATACAAATAAAGGTTATTATTATTATTATTACTTAGCTCCTTGTGCCTCTGTCTGGCTCTGGGTTAGCTAACAGGTGTGTAGCATCAGTGTTAATACAGCTAGCTAAATGTTAGCTGCTCTGGCAGCCCCTCAGCCCAGCCTCCATAGTATTGTAGCATTAAGCTAGCAGTGGTAATCAAACGAACAGCTCTTTCCTCTGACAGGCTTTAACCTTTCTGTCTGACCCTGCGGCTGCTCAGCTAGCAGCTAGCCTGCCACAGGCACACGGCTAATTTAGACTGCAGCTTCTGGCTGCAGCAGTTGTTGGGAACAGTTGTTAATATCTACCCTGATCAGTTTGTTTAACATAGTGAGCTAGCCTATTAATACTGTGTCAGGCTTATCCTAAAACCTAACCCTAACCCTAAACCCTAAACCCTAAACCCTAACCCATACAGTATCAAGGGGACCACCTTAAAATCTAACTGACCCTACAGTGATCTAACCCTAGTCCTACTCATACAGGGTTAATGGACCTTTCTTAAAGGCGATTATAACTATGAACATGACATTTAGGTGGTTATGACAGCAACGCTAAACACCACAACAACATGGCTGCCACTGAGCATGTGCAGAGCAGAAACATACAGGGAGTTATGAACAGATATCACTTTGTCTGCTTGAGTTTTTAAACTAAACTGAACAGCACTAAGAATGATAGAACAAAGATGATTGACATAACTGACTTCCCCTTTTGTTCTGCACATGCTCAGTGTCTCATCCTGGGAGCCAAACTCATTACAACATACTAATACTCTGGTTATTATAACATACGAATGCTTGTCATGCTTAGAACATACTAATCAGGTCAATACAACATGGCAGTACTTTGTAGTACTTTCTCCTGCTGGGAGCCAGTAGAAGTTAGGTATTACAGAGTGTTAAATCTGTGTGTGTGTGTGAGAAAGAGAGAGGGGGGGCTCTAGCACATTAACAGCTGTACAGCAGGTGTCTTACAAGACACCAACTCATCACACACACATTTTACTAAACAGTACACACACACACACACTCACTCACTCACTCACACACACACACACTCTCACACACACTCACACACTCAGAAAAGAAAATAAACGCCAGCGTGCTGCTCTAAGCTAAGAGGAGATAGAACACACACACACACACACACACACACACACACACACACACACACACTGTCCTCTCTCTAATTTACTCGCTAGGCTTAAGTCTTTTATATGTAAAAACAGAGAGAGACAGACAGACAGACAGACAGACAGCGTCGGCCTACCTGTTGACTTTGTAAAGTTAATTCCAGTAAAGGTCAGAGTCTCTGTAGCGTATCTATCTATCTATCTATCTATCTATCTATCTATCTATCTGTCTATCTGTCTGTCTGTCTGTCTGTCTGTCTGTCTGTCTGTCTGTCTGTCTGTCTGGAGTCTTCTGGTCTCGCCTTGCTTCGCCTCCCTCCTGAAACCTGAGAGGTCAGGTAGTGTGTCATCACACACACACACACACACACACACACACACACACACACACACACACACACACACACACAGGCTCCCTCTCCCATGGAACCACATGGTCATCAGATCCATTATGAATACTGTAACTGTTTCTAGTTTTATTTATTTATTTGTAAAATAATACAATTTGATTATCAAAATATTAAAAACTATTACAATTGGCTCCAGATATCATCCTAATGTACTTTATTAGTAGTAGTAGTACTGTTGTTATTATTATTATCATTATTATTATTATTATTATTATTATTATTATTATTATATATAAAGGATCCTTCAGTGTATCAAGTGTGCTCTCCTTCTCTCCTCACTCCTCTTATTTCTCTCCTCCTTCATCTCTCTTTCTCTGTCTCTTCTCTAGAGGGGGAGAGAGGAGAGGAAAGGAGTGGAGAGGGGAAAGGAGTGGAGAGGGGAAAGGAGAGGAGAGGACAGGAGGAGAGGAGAGAAGAGAGGAAAGGAGAGGAGAGGACAGGAGAGGAGAGGGGGAGAGAGGAAAGGAGAGGAGGAAAGGAGAGGACAGGAGAGGAGAGGAGAGGAGAGGACAGGAGGAGAGAGGAAAGGGGAGGAGAGAGGAGAGGACAGGAGGGGGGGAGAGGACAGGAGAGGAGAGGAGAGGAGAGGTGGAGAGAGGAAAGGAGAGGAGAGAGGAGAGGAGAGGAGAGGAGGAGAGGAGGAGAGAGGAAAGGAGAGGAGAGAGGACAGGAGGAGAGGAGGAGAGGAGAGAGGAGAGGAGAGTGTGTAGCTCTGAAGATCAGAAATAACTTGAATGTCCAGATGTTTGTGAAGTTCAGTTAGATGTGGAGCCATCAGCCACTGAACCATTTTTCCAGCTGATCTGCAGCCAGCAGAGTCTGATGTTCATTCAGCATCATGTCAAACTTTCTGAACCACATGCTGGTCCAGGTAAAACCCTGTGATGTTTCTGAACCACATGCTGGTCCAGGTAAAACCCTGTGATGTTTCTGAACCACATGCTGGTCCAGGTAAAACCCTGTGATGTTTCTGAACCACATGCTGGTCCAGGTAAAACCCTGTCATGTTCATTAAGAACACCGATCTACGAGGCTACTAGATGTTGGCAGAATATTTCACTGTCCTCTCATTCTTCATCCAAGTGACACTTAGAAGCTCGCAGCATTACGGCGGTTTTCTGCATCCACAGCCACATAACACTGTGAAACCTCATGCTGTAAAACTATATTTACTATTTATTTACTAAGTTGAGACAATTAACCTTTGAGTTTGGTTTGATCTAGTGTTCAGAGGATTTCTGTAGAAGCCGTGGGTTTTCATTTGGCTGGCATTCAGACTTCATTAAGAGACAAATGACAAAAACACATTTTCTATCTATCAGTCATTCTTGTCCCCACATTCTTTCCCCAAATCCCCCCCGACCCCCACCCCCACCCCCACCCCCACACAGACACTGTGTCTGTGTGTCTATGAATGCAGATATTGTTGAACTGTGTTGAGCACTCCTTTGTTTTCCTATTAAGTTCACACGAGGATCCAGCGAAGCATTGAGTCCCAAAGGGGGTCGAGATCAAGTCAGGACCATGACTGAACCAAGTGGAGTCCTTTTAGAAACCAAGACCAAAATAAGCAATCCAAGTAATCATTGCAGGATTTAAGATTGAGGTCCATTGCAGACAGGTTTCCATGGGTAACTGAAATCCCTTAAAAGATGACACAGATTAAAAACTAACAGTAAGACCTTAAATCAAATCTACAATGAACAGAAAGCTCATGCAGGAAACTAGAATGGGGACAACATGGTCCTGTCAAAGTCTGGCTGCAGCATATTACACCAGCTGCAGGAGTTACAAGCATGATGACATGAAGACATGGATTATCTTTTCCAGATCAGATGAGGAGAGGAAAGCTCTAATTTTAGTCAAATTTAAGCTCTGGGTCAAATACTATTCCCAGATTTCTAGCTGACAGGTTTACCAAGACTGGGCCAAAATGAAGCCAAAATGAATAATCTCAGATGTATTGTTATTTAGTTGGAGAAAGTTTCAGCACACCCTGCACTTCATATATGACAGGCTATCTTGGTTTCCTGGGTTTATGGATACATTAAGTTGTGTGTTGTCAGCATGTCAATGAAAATCAATATATTTACAAATGATGTCACCAAGAGGGAGCATATAAATAGGGAACAACAAGGGGCCTAGCATTGACCCTTGGGTAACACCACAATTGACTGTTGATTGTCCCAGGGCAGAGGAGGCGTTGCTAATCACAACAGAACATTTTCTATCAGAAAGATACAATATCAAGAAATTAAGAGCAATGTTACTGAGTCCGACACAATTCTGCAACTGCTTGATCAAAATACTGGAATCAATAACCCTAGTCTCAGCACAGTGGTGAGATCTGAAAACAATCTTTTCTAGGACAAGAAGGGCAGTTTGGATAAAGCTCTACAGTTATTGAGATCAAGGGGATTGAGATTTGGTTTCTTCAGGAGACGCTGAACGATGGCATGTTTAAAGAAGGGGACAAGGGAGCCACAACACAATAAAGTATTTATGATGTGTACAATGTGTGGGCCAACTGTATCAAGGACCTCTTTGAGGAATTTAGTGGGAATAATGCCTAAGGGGAAAGATGATTTCGTATGATTAATTGTATCTGTTAGAGTGGGAAGGGAAATAGGCCCAAAGCTGCTGAGGGGAAGGGCCTGATGTTCTCAATGTTTTAATGAAAGGAGTCAGAAATTCCTCACAGCGTTCTGGGGAAGCCTCAGTGATGCTGGGGATCATGACAGTTTAGTACATTAAAAACGACCCTGGAATTGTGGGAGTTTCTATTGACAATATGAGAGAAGTGTGTTGTCCTTGCATCCTTAACTGCTGTCTTACATTTTTACATAAAGAGAACAAAAGAAAAAAAGGGAGACAATAAATTGCTCTCCAGTCTGGTGAGTGAGTGAGTGAGTGAGTGAGTGAGTGAGTGAGTGAGTGAGTGAGTGAGTGAGTGAGTGCGAAATAACTTTTTAGAACAGGTGGAAGAAGTTTATGTATTCTAGTGAATGTATCCTACGATTTTGACATATTTCAGATGGTTCATTTGTTTAAGTATTCAAATCACTTAAGTCTTGTACATGAGGGCATGGTTTGCTTAATGTGTGTCTCAATGCAAAGTCAGCTGAACTTCAGCGCCAAGCACTACAGAAAGCAGACATGACACTGAGCTCCTCTCCATGGATCTGGCTGAGATCCAGGCTTCAGGAATGGAACAAACAGCGCAGTGCAGTGCAGGCCGAGCACATGCACATGCAGATGTGATGGGACAAGATGTTCTGGTGGTAAGTGGTGGGAGAGGGAAATTTGCTCCGGGACATTTCTCCATCAGGAGGGAATGCCATGTCCTGCAAGGGGGAAAATATGTAATAACTGCAAAAAACGGGGACATTTTGTAGTTGAAAAGTTTTGTCGCTTGCTCTGGACTAAAACACAGCAACTAAAATCCAAGATAAGAGTTCTGAAGGTTGTAGGAATCAGATCTGAGGAGTCAATGTCCAGACTGGCTCAGAAAATGAGTTACTCCGCTCAGACAGGCGTTCCATAGTTCCTAACTGCAGCTTAAACCACCAAAAACATGCATTTCTGTATCTGTTAAATGAAATGTATCCATTAAAGAGTAAATCAACACTAAATCGAATAGGGCAAAACATTGTTGTTGCACTGCTCTCCATGGGCTGCAACTTTCAAGCCTGTTACATTACATTACATTATGTCATTTAGCAGCTTTTGTCCAAAGTGACTTACAATACTTACAATGCACTTTTGGCCACAGACCATCAGATATGTCAGTGTATTTTGCCTTTGACAGCTGATGCAAAACATGTTTTACATTAACGTCAGTTTGTTGTTTTGTATTGTAACTGATCTGTCTACATCTGTTAAAGCCTGTTCTGATGTATCTTTTAAAAGCAGCAACACTGAGTCCAATACAAATTTCCCCTCAAGGGACAATAACGTTTATAAAAACGCCAATACTATTGACAACTTTGGACCAACTGAAAGGCTGTAAAACACCTGTTGTCAAACAGTGTCCTCCACTGGTGGAAGAGGAGAAGTGCAGTTATAGATGGAAAGAAGGAAGGAAGGAAGGAAGGGAACACAGTTCTTCAGCTGGGGCTGAAGCCTGAAGTCTAAAGTCTGGGGCTGAAGCCTGAAGTCTAATGTCTGGGGCTGAAGCCTGAAGTCTAAAGTCTAAAGTCTGGGACTGAAGCCTGAAGTCTAATGTCTGGGACTGAAGCCTGAAGTCTAATGTCTGGGACTGAAGCCTGAAGTCTAAAGTCTAAAGTCTGGGGCTGAAGCCTGAAGTCTAAAGTCTGGGGCTGAAGCCTGAAGTCTAAAGTCTAAAGTCTGGGGCTGAAGCCTGAAGTCTAAAGTCTAAAGTCTGGGACTGAAGCCTGAAGTCTAATGTCTGGGGCTGAAGCCTGAAGTCTAAAGTCTAAAGTCTGGGACTGAAGCCTGAAGTCTAATGTGTGGGACTGAAGCCTGAAGTCTAATGTCTGGGACTGAAGCCTGAAGTCTAAAGTCTAAAGTCTGGGGCTGAAGCCTGAAGTCTAAAGTCTGGGGCTGAAGCCTGAAGTCTAAAGTCTGGGGCTGAAGCCTGAAGTCTAAAGTCTAAAGTCTGGGGCTGAAGCCTGAAGTCTAAAGTCTGGGGCTGAAGCCTGAAGTCTAAAGTCTGGGGCTGAAGCCTGAAGTCTAATGTCTGGGACTGAAGCCTGAAGTCTAATGTCTGGGGCTGAAGTCTAAAGTCTAAAGTCTGGGACTGAAGCCTGAAGTCTAATGTCTGGGACTGAAGCCTGAAGTCTAATGTCTGGGACTGAAGCCTGAAGTCTAGAGTCTAAAGTCTGGGGCTGAAGCCTGAAGTCTAAAGTCTGGGGCTGAAGCCTGAAGTCTAAAGTCTGGGACTGAAGCCTGAAGCCTGAAGTCTAAATTCTGGGGCTGAAGCTGAGCCGAAACCTGCTAGATGACTCCATTAGTCCGCAGGTTCTAATAATAACTTAATAATAATAACTTTATTTATATAGCACTTTTCTTAACAATTGTTACAAAGTCTACTTAATACAGCCGACAATCTCCCTTAACTCCTTGTTTTATTCTACCAAGGATAGTAGAATTCTTTCCTTTCTATTTAAGGTTATGGTGGTTCTACAGAGAATAGTAGAATTCCTTCCTTTCTATTTAAGGTTATGGTGGTTCTACAGAGAATAGTAGAATTCCTTCCTTTCTATTTAAAGTTATGGTGGTTCTACAGAGGATAGTAGAATTCCTTCCTTTCTATTTAAGGTTATGGTGGTTCTACAGAGAATAGGAGAATTTCTTGAACTCTATTTGAAGTTTGTCTTTCTGCAGCAGAAGGCCTGAGAGAATTACAGCTCCTGACCTTAAAAGGACATGAACTTACATGTGTGTGTGTTGGGTGGGGGGGCTGGGGGGGGTTTAAAAGCCTTCTACAGAGGGAGCTGCCCTGTTTCCTCTCCTCTCTGCACACTCTTTCCTTCCTTTAAATCTCCCTCTTTTCTTGACTCTCCTCTTTCCTTCCATCAAATCTCCCTCTTTTCTTGACTCTCCTCTCTTTCTTTCCTTTAAATCTCCCTCTTTTTCCTCCTCTCCCAATCTGTCCATATTTATATTCATATTCATATTTATCTGTCCATAATGGCCCCTAAGAAACCAGAGCCAAAGAAGGAAGCAGTGAAAGCTTTTCCAGAGCCAGAGGCTGCTAAAGAACCCGACTTCGACCCCCACAGCATCAAGGTCAGAGGGTTTGACTGTCTGTCTGTCTGTCTGCCTGCCTGCCTGCCTGCCTGCCTGTCTGTCTGACTGCCTGCCTGCCTGTCTGCCTGTCTGTCTGACTGCCTGCCTGCCTGCCTGCCTGTCTCTCCACCTGTCCATCTGTCTGTCCGTCCAAATTCAAATACATCTACAAGCAACATGAAAGGGAAACGCAGAAGGCTTCATGTTAGATTTCAAAACTCATCTACTGATGGTTAAGTGGTTTCTACTGGGAGCTGACAGTACAACACAGTCTTCTACTGGTTTCTACTGGTAATTAAACAATATTATCCATAATTATGGCATTCTCTTCCACTCCTATGCAAATGATACAAACTTTGTAAATCAATGAAACCTGGTGATACTAATCAACAAAAAAAATTGAATGTATCTTACAAATTAAAAGATGGATGACAAAAAACTTCTGCTCAATGCAGATAATGCTTTAATGCATTGTAAGCTGCAAGAACTCATTGATCAGACCTACATCCTGATTTGACAGCACAGTTCTTTGTTGCTCTGTTTTGTTCTGATCAGCAATATTCTGTTTTGTTCTTTCAGATTGAGTTCAGTGCTGATCAGATTGAAGGTAAAACTGCATGCCCCTAACACACACACACACACAGACACACACACACACACACTACAAGATATAATGTGTTAGATATAGATAGATATAGGGCCCTATTTAAACGATCTATAGCGAATGGTCTAAAGCGCATGGCACAAGTGCATTTAGGGCGTGTCCAAATCCACTTTCGGTAGTTAAACGGCGCATAATCTGGGCGCAAAGTAAGGCGCAAGGCGCAAAGGGGTTGTACTTACCATAATTCCTCTAATATTGGCCCGGGCCTTTATTTACCTCAACTGCAGAGAGTACCAGGCCTTTATTGGAAGCAGGTTTATATTAGAGACAGGCCTTTATTTCTAATTCCCTCTGTTCGATAAGTATATTTGCTCATATTTTAGTACGAAGCCTCCTTGTTTTCTGATCTGCTTCTGTTGGGGTTCGTTAGGTAGCCGTTTTTTTGTTACTACAATGCATTATGATAATTACGGTAATCGACGACGGCACGCTCCAGAGACTTCCGCCGGCCGAGCCATCTTGTGGCACTTGTACGTTATTACAAACTACAGTTACAAACAGGCACCAGGAGTTTACCAGTATCCACCGTTGTTTGCATGTAAGCTGAAGCTAACTGAAGCTAAAGTAGAATCTATACAGTTATATCATATCGCCGTTTATTTCGATGCATATGCGCGAGCTCAGTCCACCTGACAGCCCTCTGTTCTGTCGGCGGAGAGAGAGACACAGACAAGCATGGAGGTTTCGGCGCGTCGAGGGCCGACGCTTCCCGGAGTTTCCCGGGACACGGTTCCGGCCAGTGCCGATAGCTGGGCGCCGATTTGTTCCCGGTGATCCGGCCGAGATTTCGGCGGGGGTCCCGACACCGATGCGTCGACGCCGTCCGGGGCTTGGATCGGGAGGATCAATGCGGGCCGTGGGCGCGGGGGAGAGGACAGGCGGAGAGAGGAGATGGACACGGTCCAGCCATATACTAGGTTTTGACCTAGTCTTGTTTCCTTTGTTTTTTCCCCCGGCCCCAAATATATAATAATAATAATAATAATATGTATTTGGGGCCGGCCTTTATTTGTTCGTGTCGACCACGGCCCCGGCCATTATCGGAGACCCGGCTTTTAATTGACTACCGGCCACTATTAGAGGAAATACTGTAGTCCCTTAATTAATCATAGATGTATTTTGGGCGTAACATGAAATCAACCAATCAGAGTGTCATCTCCCATTCCCTTTAAAAGCCAGGTGCGCTTGCACCTTGGCGCATTGCTCTTTAAATGACGGATTCGGCAAGTTGGAGAAACGAACGGTTTTCTGCTGAGGAAACGGATCTGCTCGTGCGTGAAGTGAAAGCGCGCGAGCAGACCTATAGGTTATGCCAAAATCAACAAAATAATAGCCAACAGCGTCAGGGTCATTAAGTAAAAAAAAAAAACATGATCAGATCGTTTTGTCTGTCTTTCTGCTGATGCCATGCAGCTCTCTCGCTCTCGCTCTCTCCCCCTCTCTCTCTCTCTCTCTCTCATTGACCGAAACTTTGAGTTTGTATAACACCCCCCACCCCACCCCCGCCGCAAAATAACATTGAGTTGGCAACCCTATGTGAAATAGTTGATAAAACATGAGAACGTGTGGATGGGCGGCATTTACAGTTTTGCCCAGGGCGCCTGATTGGCACGCGCCGGCACTGTGTTTGTCCAGTGTTTTTCCCTGTGTGTGTAACAAGCAGAGTGCACGTGCGTTGTGCACCTGCCTATGTAGGCGCATCTTACTATCTGAATAATGCGCCCTTTATATAGCAGGAAAATACTGCGCCATTGACTTTAGACCAGGTTTTTGTTGATCAATGGCGCAATCGCTTTCCGCTGCCTCAAGATAGCAATGCGCCGACAATGCGCCTGACCACACCTCATTTTAACACCAACACGCCCATGGGCGCTCAGATGGGCACAAGTATATGAAGGACAAAAAATGACAAAAGCATAAATAAATAAATGAATGCAGAAATAAATAATTAAATACATAAATAAATGAAAAATAAATACATTTTGGTCATGAAAAAGGCTATTTCTGTATTTTTACATGTATTATTTATATATTTCTACTTTTATTTATTTATTTCTGTATTTCTACATTTCTACATTTATTTATTTCTGTATTTCTACATTTATTTATTTCTGTATTTCCACATTTCTACATTTATTTATTTCTGTATTTCTGTGTCCGTATGTTAATAAGGTAGGCGGTCCCTAACCCTAATCAAACAAATTACAAAAATATGCTTTTTTTGGTGCTATTTTGCCATGATTTCATCAGCTGTGTTTCACGGGCAGAAAGAGGTATGTTCAATGACGAAACGGATTATGCAATGTTTTGAAACGGAACTCCCGGCTGCGTTCTTCTATTTAAATTGTGCTTATTGTAAAGTAGATGTAATGATACAGTCGTTATAAAGTGCTATCTTTTATGGAGTTTATTGAGATGCCACTGAAATAACTTGTTGTATAGGTTATGAGACAAATATATTTATTTATCTAGCAGGTGACATCAAATGGTAAATGCAAGCAATTTTTTTTTTTCATTTGGCCTTGAAATTGATCTACAACCAATTTTTAAAAAAAATAATATTATCACCAAAGAGCTCAAGCAAAGAAATGCAGCAAACCGGAATGCCTTATTGGCCATTCCGGTTTGTAGGCCAGACTGTATGTTCCGTGGTCCAGGAGAGAAAGCTGTAGGCGTCCAATCCTGTTGCGAGGTTTTACCATGGAGTCTATGGAACACCCGGTGCATCCTGTACAGACGCGAAAGGGAACCTTTAGCGTCGTTATAGCAACGCCAAGGGATTTGACAGAGTCAACATAGGACGAGTTGGGAATGAGAACGGGTTGAATATTATATTTGTTTCAGACTTTAAAGAGGCCTTCCAGCTGTTTGACAGGACTAATACTAATACTCAGACATGTGACTCAAGTCATTTGGTCCAAGTCTCAAGCAAGTCCCAAGTCATTTGGTCCAAGTCTCAAGCAAGTCCAAAGTCATTTTTTCTTGGGCAAGTCAAGTCAAGTCAAGTCACAGGTTATGTCAAGTCAAGTCAAGTCAAGTCCTTAATTAAGGCAAGTCAAGTCCCAAGTCAAGTCACTTGAGGAAATACGGTAGTCCCTAACCCCTTTACACTTTGTTGAGATATAACCAGCAAAAATAAAAGTAACGTTATGGTTAAATATTAGTTCATTATGGCTTAAATGTAGTGACATTAGTGATATCAATCGTTTTGCTATAGCAGGGAGGGAAATTAACACCAGCCACCTGCCAGTTGTGAGAGAACAGACTGTCATATCAGGCTAACGTTAGCAAGCTACGGAGTTGTGAGAGAACAGATTATATCATATCAGGCTAATGTTAGCTAGCTACGGATTTGTGAGAGAACAGATTGTATCTGGCTAACGTTAGCTAACATCAGCCCTCACAGACACTTACCGATCCGAATGAGTCTTCAAATGACGAACAAAGTTTGATGTTGTAGTCTGGCTGTCAGAAATCTTTGATGAGCAGGTCTTGCATTCAGCAGTTCGCCTTTTTCCTTCACGTGAAATTTTTGAATCCGAAAGTGATGACTCTTGGCACAGTCGCGGCCGCCATGATGATGATGATCTGATCTGATCTGATCCATAGACCGTATAAAGATCTGATCATACTGTGTGTGTGTAACCACCAGAAATACGAAATAGTCTAGAGCGGGAGGGTGTAACGACTAACGAGTGCTTCTCGTTGAAAAAAACATCAGGTAGCGAGGAGCTTGACTGACAGGGTAGTCATCCAATCATGACAATGCCATTCCCAGTGTGCGCTTGCATACAGGAACATTGACAACGTTGAACGATTTTAATATTTTATATTTAATATTAAACTGAAAACATAAAATGAACACAAACAAGTCATTCAAGTCATCATGTCTCAAGTCAAATTAAGTCACGAGTCTTTAACTTCCAAGTCCAAGTCGAGTCTCAAGTCATTTATTTTCTGTCGTCGAGTTGCAAGTCATCAAAACAGTGACTCGAGTCGACTCGAGTCCAAGTCACAATGACTCGAGTCCACATCTCTGCTAATACTAATATTCATACTAATATTAATGTTGTTTCAGAGTTTAAAGAGGCCTTCCAGCTGTTTGACAGGACTCCAGAGAACCAGATGAAGATCACTTATTCTCAGTGTGGAGACGTGATGAGAGCTCTAGGACAGAACCCAACCAACGCCGAAGTCCACCGAGTTCTGGGAAGACCCAAGGCCGAGGGTAGACACACACACACACACACCACATGGCCAAAATCATTATGGCCAACATATTGTTTCAGCTTGGCTTTTGTTTCTTAGCTCAAAGTGAGGCACACCCTACATGTATATCTCAGTATATACCAACCTTACACCTACATGTATATCTCAGTATATACCAACCCTACACCTACATGTATATCTCAGTATATACCAACCCTACACCTACATGTATATCTCAGTATATACCAACCCTACACCTACATGTATATCTCAGTATATACCAACCCTACACCTACATGTATATCTCAGTATATACCAACCTTACACCTACATGTATATCTCAGTATATACCAACCCTACACCTACATGTATATCTCAGTATATACCAACCCTACACTTACATGTATATCTCAGTATATACCAACCCTACACCTATGTGGTATACATCAGTATATGGCACAACTCTTGGTAAACACAATGACAATATTTCTGGTCCTCAGCTGTTTGAAACCTCTGGCAGTAAATTCAGATGTTCCTTTGGTCTGTCTTCCCTTCTTGTCTCCTCTCCCTCTCAACCTACCTTAACTAGATATGGACAGTAAACTGGTGGACTTTGAGACCTTCTTACCCATGCTGCAACACGTGGCTCAGTCTAAAGACCAGGTACGATAAAACCTTTCACCTCACCCACCAGGTCAAGGCTCAGTGTGGAGTTACACTCAACAGGTTCCTAAAGGTTAGAAGACTGTGTTGGTGAAAGAAGACCTTACAGTATGTACAGAATAAACAGTTTTTTTGAGTACATAAAGTACCCAGTATAAACAATTAATGCATTAAAAATGTGTCTGCTAAACAATTTTAAATTAATTCTAGTCAAATAATCTACTAATCAGCAGGTACTACAGACAGTACAATGGCGTATTACTGATTACTGTATTACTAATGAGTGTGTGTGTGTGTGTGTGTGTGTGTGTGTGAGAACAGGGGACATTTGAGGACTTTGTGGAAGGCCTCAGGGTGTTCGATAAAGAAGGAAATGGAACTGTGATGGGGGCGGAGCTAAGACATGTACTGGCCACACTGGGTATGGACTTTTTAATACTTTTCTTTATGTCATCATATCAACAATGCATCACTGGACATAAATAATAGGGATACAAAACAATGTTTTTATCTCAGTCACATAACTATTGAGGTAATGTTAACAAGGCCCACCAAGAGCACAAGTAGCAGCGCTTTCTCCAAATATGGAGAAAGATATAAATCACACACAGAGCAGTACCGCACCAGCTCCTTCGCCTGTGAATTTGGCATTCCTGACAGTTCTCTTACCACTAACCTGTGAGCACTGCCGAAGCTGCCAAATATAAACACCAACATCCGTTTGTAGCCCAGCTGTGAGATAGCTGCCACAAGATACTTAAACATAAGGAAGGCTTCCTCCAGACTGTAATTAAATGTACAGCCGACCTGCAAAATAATCACATCTCTTCTTTCTTAAACAACAGCTGCTGAATTAGCAGTTCGACTGGAGAATGTCAGTATCACAGCCTGATCTCCTGAAATTTCGTGAAATGAGCTTGATCTCTTAAAATGCAAATATGTGCTCTGTGTACTCTGTTATGTGAAGGAGGCAAGAGCAGAAATAGGAAGTCTGACATTGAAATAACTAGGGGAGTAACCAATGCACCAGGCAGCATCGATTTAAACAGCTTCTATTGGACAAAAGAGGGGTTTTTCCAGGTGGCAAATCCCACCTGGAAAAACAGGTGGGATTGATGGTAGCGTGTCGTCGGCATCGCAGTCTTGGAAGACCATAGATTTCTTGTGCCTGGGAGTTTTAGCACAGCGTCTGCTGTGACTGTGAAGTCCAATCCATGAGAGGCAGACTCGGCCACAGATGTTACATGTGTAGCCCGGCCCCGATGATGTTGATGATGTGGTGGTATCCTGTTGTTGTTGCTTCCTCTTCATTCTCTTTGCTTCTTGGTGTTGAGCCAAGGTGGTTTCGTATGTCAGCAGCCCACTGCGGAGTGCCTGCTGCCATTGAAGACGGTCCTGAGCGGCATCTTCCCAGGTGACAGGGTTGATGTTGAAGGACTTGAGGTCTTGCTTGCAGACATCCGTATAGTGTAGCTGTGGGCGGCCAGTTGGCCTCTTGCCAGATGACAGTTCTGCGTAGAGAATGTCCTTCGGGATTCATCCGTCGTCCATCTGCCGGACATAGCCCAGCCAGTGGAGACGTCGTTGCCTCAGAAGAGAGTACATACTGGGAAGCTGTGCTCTCTCCAGGACTGCTGTATGTGTGATCCTGTCTCTCCAGGTGATGCCCAGTATGCGCCTCAGGCAGCGCAGGTGGAAGCTGTTTAGCCTCCGCTCTTGATGTGAGTATGGGGTCCAAGCTTCACTGCCATACAGGAGTGTGCTGATGACACAGGCTCTGTACACCTGTACCTTTGTGTGGGCTGTGAGTTTTCCATTATCCCATACTCTAGCTGTGAGCTTCCCAAAAGTAAAGGCTGCTTTTCTGATGCGGCTGCTGAGTTCAACGTCGAGTGACAGGTTGTTGGTGATGGTGGACCCAAGGTAAGTGAAAATGCTTCCAGCTTCCAGTGTGTAGTTGTTGATGGTGATGGAGGGGGGGGGGGTTTCAGTGCCCTGTCCCATCGTCTTGGTTTTGTTCAGGCTGATGGTCAGGCTGAAGTCCTTTCATGCTTGGGTGAACCCAGATGCAGGTGCTCCTGGGAGTGTGCTGCCACTGCTGCGTCATCAGCGAACAGCATGTCTTTGTTTTAGCTTTCAGTCGAGCGAGGTTGAATAGTTTGCCGTCTGTCCTTGTGTGTAGGTAGACTCCCTCAGTTGATGTTCCGAAGGCTTGCTGCAGGAGGAGGGAAAAGTATCCCAAACAAGGTGGGCACCAACACACATCCCTGCTTGACACCACAACAGATTTTGAAGGGGTCTGAGGTGGACTCATCAAACTGGATGGTGCCTTGCATGTCGGTGTGGAAGGACTGGAGGATGCGGAGGAGTTTTGGGGGGCAACCTATCCGTTCAACCATCTAGATGAGGCCGCTCCTGCTCACAAGGTCGAAAGCTTTGGTGAGGTCAATGAGGGCCATGTAGAGTGGTTTTCTCTGCTCTCTGCACGTCTCCTGCAGCTGTCTCAGAGAGAAGATCATGTCCATAGTAGATCTTCCTGCTCTGAACCCTGCCTGTGACTCTGGCTGCAAAGCTGTAGCCAGTAGCTGTTGGCACAGCGTCGTGAGGCTTGCTGGAGTTTCTTCCTTGAAGTTCTGAGGGCATGTAGGGTCTTGTCAGTTGGAGTGCATTTGTAGTTGGTGAGGGCAATACGTTTTTCTTCCAGGATCGGTGCCAATCCATTGAATTGGCTTCAAACCAGTCGTTGGACCTTCTCAGCTTTCTGCCAAAAGCTGTCAAGGCCATGCTGTGGATGGTGTCCCGTAAGCCGTCCCAATACTGTTGGGCAGAGCAAGATTGGGGTAGGTGAGGGAGGGATTTCTCTAGGGCACAGAGGAAGGCCGCAGTTTTGGTTGGATCAGCTGTTTTGCTGCTGTCAATGCAAGGGGCTCCTTTTGGTTTGGCTCTGTGAATATTTTTTGTCTGTAGCTTGACTCTACAGCACACGAAGGAGTGGTCTGTGTCGCAGTCTGCGCTGTGAAAACTGCGGGTTTGGAGGATGCCTCTGAGATCAGCGCATCGTGTTAGGATCAGGTCCAGCTGGTGCCAGTGACCAGACCGTGGGTGTCTCCAGGAGACTTTGTGACGGGGTTTAGTCTGAAAGTATGAGTTGGTAATGCATAGGTTGTGGTATGTGCAGAACTCAAGGAGACGCTGCCCATTCTCATTCATATTACCAATGCCATGGTGTCCCAGCAAGATGGCCAGGAGTCACGATCTGCGCCAACTCTTGAATTGAAGTCACCAAGCAAGTAAAGCTGTTCTTGTTTGGGGATGTTTTTTACAGTCGCCTCAAGCTCATCATAAATCTTGTCCTTTATTTCTTGAGAGGAGCTAAGTGTTTGGGCGTACACACTCACCAGGTGGACAGGTCCCATGGTTGTGTTCAGGCAGAGGGCTAAGATTCTCTCTGAGCCGCCTGTGGGTGGTACTATTGCTCCCAGCAGAGTGTTCCTGACAGCAAAACCCACTCCATATTCCCTGGTTTCCTCAGGAGGCTTCCCCTGCCAGAAAAAGGTGTAGTCCTTTTCACTTAGTGAGCCTGATGAGTGGAGTCGGGTTTCCTGAAGGGTCGAGATGTCAATTTGTCGCTTCTGAAGTTCGTTGTTTATGACTGCAGTCTTGCGGACATCGCTTATCTCTTGTAGGTTGTCTGTTAGTCCGGGTGTCATGGTCCTGACGTTTCAGCATCCCAAGCGTAATGCTGGGGTCTTTACTTTCTTTGTTTTGCTTGGTGCGCAAATTTACAGCCCACTTGTTAGGATAGATCCCTAAGCTTCATGCACCCAATGAAGTAAGTAGGCTGTGGCGGGACAGCACCTAATTGGCTGGGGGCTGCCCAGCTTGAGGCGGACGGTAGCTGTCCAGTGAGATTTTGGCATCTCTCCCACTGTCGGAGGCAGCCCCTGGCACCCATCTCTATGCCAATTGAGAAAGGGCTTAAAAGCGGTAACTGCTGACCTCCCATGTTGTGCCTCCACTGCACAGTGAAGCTGGAGTTTCCTCTCCAGGGCACAAGAAGCCTGGGCAAAGTGTGTGGAGGCCCTGTGTTGCCCAGGCGGCAGGGCTCCCCTCTCGGCCTCCCTGGCGCGATCCAAAGGAACGATGAACCGATACATTTGCCGTCAGTTCGGCTGCAGGAGTTGCCAGAGCGATGCTTCAAAACATTGAACTGCCTGACAGAGTCCAGGACGTGTTTTCTGTCAGGGTTTGCTCCCTTAGCCTTTTCCATTCCAGAGGATACCCACAAGGCAGCGGGGGTGCTATTTGACCCATAGGTGGGGCAGTGGTTGGCGGATGCCAGGGCGTATCCACTCACCGGTGGGCCTGCGCGTCCCGCCTCTGGGGCCCACTGCTGCTCCGAGATCCCCATGCAGTTCAGCCTGGGATCGCATGATACCCAGTTACCATGTGTTGCCATGGGGAGGCACTGCAGGAGTCTTGGTGGTGGAGAGGCTATGTACTGGCAGGGGGAGGCTTACGCACTCGGCTCCCCTCTTCACTCCTCAAGGTTGAGGAGCTAGCCAGTGGCAGGCACACAAAGCAGGTCGCTGAAAGCAGAAGTGCAGGCTACTGCAAAGCTACTGTTCTAGGCAACTGCACTCTTCGCTTCACACACGCCCTGTGTCTTCCAACACCAACACACGTGTAGGTAAGTCAGAAATTGATAAATCTCCACAAAAATCTCCATTTGAGATAGTAGAAACAAACACAATATTTCCATCATAAGTTGCTAGTGTTCTGCTGCTAGGTGGAGGGCCAGCTTCGGGATTTGGAGGATTTTGAAATGGAAGGGAAGAGAGACAACCAAAAATCACTGGAGCCAATGGGAGGATTATTCAGGCTGCCGATATCCACTAAAATAGACCTGAAAATGACAATGTCCTCATCAATGGCAGTATTCTTAAATACACACACACACACACACACACACACACACACACACACACACACACACACACTCCTCCACTTCTGCTCTCACCCCTCCAAACACAGCCTGCCCATCAGTCACTGGTACCTAGCAAGTGATGGAAATGACTTAAACAGGCAGGTCAATGCTGTTGGCAGACCGTTACTGGTAGACTGAGTTGCTGAGTTAGACTGAGTTGCTGAGTTGCTGGCAGATTGAGTTGCTGAGTTAGACTGAGTTGCTGAGTTACTGGTAGACTGAGTTGCTGAGTTAGACTGAGTTGCTGGTAGACTGAGTTGCTGAGTTACTGGTAGACTGAGTTGCTGAGTTGGACTGAGTTGCTGGTAGACTGAGTTGCTGAGTTGCTGGTAGACTGAGTTGCTGAGTTGGACTGAGTTGCTGGTAGACTGAGTTGCTGAGTTGCTGGTAGACTGAGTTGCTGAGTTGCTGGCAGACTGAGTTCTTCTCCACTGTGGTTCTTTAGCCATGAGATCCTTCTGGTTCCAGACAGGAGTCAAGTTACACTCAGGAAACTGTCAGCATTACCCAACTTGGCATTTGTGTGATGTAACCGAGCATCAAGGTCCTGAATTTGAAGCTACAGGAAAACTGAGGATCAATAAGAGCGACACCTTCAGGCAGCCAGGCATGTTTAGATTTATGTATTCTAAGTGAATGTCATATGGCTGCCTTTTGAGTTGTTTACTGAAATACAATACTATTTTAGCATTTTATTATTCTATCCATTCGTTGTTTTTAACCAATCGTCCTAGTTTTTACAAGTCTTTTAGTTGGTTTTATCAAATCGGCAAGTTCAAAGAAATCTGTGGACGGATTACCGTACTGCTTGCTACCAACCCGGAACCCTAACCTGCCGAAGGCTAACCAGCTAAAGTTACCGGAGCCTGATCCTTGCAGCGGCCCAGCCTTCTGGGCCTGTGTCGCTGTCAACACTCGACTACCATGCCCCCACTCACCTCTCCGTCCAGCTGTGAGAGCTGCGATCACCTCAGTCGGAAAGTCATAGAGTTAGAAGGGAGGATGTCCAATCTTTACTGGATACAAGAAGCCGAGCAGCTCATCGATACGCTGTTGGTCTTAGGCCCGGGATGAGCAAATGGCACTATCACTGGTGAGCTGGATTCCACCGTTCCGTGCTCAGCTGCTCCGTCCCCTACCAAGGACCCCTGGATCCAGCTGGGGGCTAGACCCAAAGCCCCAGTCAGCTCCATCCCACACCACCCGGAGTCCTGGACTGTAGCTGGTGGTCCTAAAAAGAGTGGAAGGCGCTCCTCTCGTCTCCACCAAACCTAAGACATCCTGCTGGAAAATAGATTTCATATCCTGGATCTCCAGGAGTTCCCTCCTCTGGTCGAGGGCCCCTGATCTCGTTCCTCTCCTGTGTCAACGGGCGAGTGTTGACACAGTGGTGATGTTTAATCAACTCAATACCTTTCTCAATGAAAACAGTATCCTAGAGAAATTCCAATCAGGGTTTAGATCCAATCACAGCACAGAAACAGCTCTTGTAAAAATAATAAATGATCTCAGACTTGCTGTTGATTCAAACAAAGTGTCAATCCTCATCCTTTTAGATTAAAGCGCAGCTTTCGACACTATCGACCATAATATTTTAATAAACCGTCTGGAAAATTGGGTCGGTCTCTCAAAGTGCTCTGAACTGGTTTCGATCCTACATCACAGGGAGAAAATATTATGTTGGTCTTGGTAATCATATGTCCAAGAAATATGACATACCCTTTGGCGTGGCACAAGGAAGCTGTCTTGATCCACTTCTATTTTCATTGTACATGCTCCCATTAGGTCATATCATTAGTCAACACAATGTCAGCTTTCATAGTTATGCAGATGACACTCAATTATACATTTCTGTTGAGCCAACCAACCCAAATGCCTTATATTCCTTGACCACCTGCTTGGCTTCTATCAATCAATGGATGAGTGACAACTTTTTAAAATTGAATGAGGAAAAGACAGAGATACTTTTAATTGTAAACAAATTCAAAAGGGACAATCTTTTTAACAGACTTGGGGACCTCACTCACCAGACTAAATCAGAAGTAATATGTCTTGGTGTAACTTTAGATTCTGATTTAAGTTTTAACGCCCACATCACCAAAGTCACCAGGACAGGTTTCTTTCACTTGAGAAACATTGCCAAAGTACGACCATTTTTAATGCAACATGATGCTGAAAAATTAATTCATGCTTTTATTTCCAGTAGGTTAGATTATTGCAATGCCCTACTCACTGGTCTTCCAAAAAAGTCAATTCAGCGACTTCAACTTATTCAGAACTCTCTCTTGGCAAAGACCAGGAAGAGAGAGCATATTACTCCTATTTTAGCTTCCCTTCACTGGCTCCCTGTTTCTTTTAGAATTGATTTTAAGGTCCTTTAACTTTAAGGTCCTTTTACTCGTCTACAAAGCCCTGAATGGCATGGCGCCTTCTTATATTTCTGACTCCCTAACTTTTTACCAATCACCCAGACCCCTTAGATCCTCTGATGCTGCTGTTTTACATGTGCCCAACGTAGTCCACAAAAAGAGCGGGGCAGCTGCTTTTACCTACTATGCCCCAAAACTCTGGAACACTCTTCCCAAGGACATTAGACTTGCGAGCTCTCTGGGCATTTTTAAAAGCCTACTGAAAACCTACCTATTCAGGTTGGCTTTTAGATAATTTATTTATTATAACTACTTATTATATTGTTATTATTATTATTATTTTTATTTTATTTGTATTTCTTTTTATTACTACTTATTTGCACTTTTTTATCCCTCTTTCAATGTAAATTGTTTTTGTTGTTTTTATTCAACTGTTTTATGCCTTTTCTCTTTAGTGCTAAATTGTAAAGCACTTTGAGCTGCATTTTATGTATGAAAGGTGCTATACAAATAAAGTTATTATTATTATAATCATTATTATTATTATTATTGTTATTTTATATATTATCAGGAGAGAGGATGACAGAGGTTGAAGTGGACCAGCTGATGGGAGGACAGGAAGACGGCAATGGTTGTATTAACTATGAAGGTAACGCACGCACACACACAGACACACACACACACACACACACACACACAGAACTCTGAAATTAGTTCACATTAGCATATGGCATGATATATAACTTTCCCTCTCTCCCTCTCTCAGCATTTGTCAAACACATCATGGCAGGCTGAAGCAAAAGGTGAGTAAGCCCATCTAGCTATCTAGTCTATCTAGTTTGGCACTGTAGTGGAAACCAGACAAGCCCAGTTTGGTAGCACTGATAAGTACTATGTAGATTCTTCTTTGTAACAGCTGTCTTTCTTTCAGGTGGGACTCCATGTTTATAAGGAAGAAACAACTTTTTCCTCTACTTCTGCCCCAACTCCTCAGGCCTTGTACCCTAATTTCCCACTTTATCTTCTTTCTAAGCATATTTGTCTACTTTCTACTCATTCATTTAATCTAATTAGGTCCAAGATTCCTCCTTACCTTCTAGTCTCCTTTCATAATGTCTTCAGGATTTTAACTAGTGTCTCCTTGCATTCTTCTCTAGCTCATTATCCTTGTGTGTTAGTTTCCTTGTCTCCTACTATTCTTCACTGTACAGCTTTTCACAAGAAATTCTGTGTTTCAATAAACCTTTCAAACACATTGTTAATATCTGGTGTTTCAAAAGAGACTTTTGTCCAATAAGTCTGTAAGTACTAGTTACTTGTAATATATTATAGTTGTTACACACCATCTATCTATTTAAATATGTATTTAACGCTAGGTGATAGGTTGTTGAAACTCTAGCTCTGGGTCCCAGGTACAAACAGGAGGTATAGAAAGTCTAGATTTGGAGCCCCAATTCTACCAGGTACTATTGCTGTAAGCAAGTTCTAGAAAGTGTAGGTCTAAACGGACTGTTCTGTTACAGAGGTTCAGGTTTGAGGCCTTGTGTACACGATGCAAAAAGCACAAGATAGATGTGTACATCCATCCAATCAGACGCTCTCTGCTTTGCTCCTGCCTGCTTATCTATTTTTGGCAATATTTTCCTGTTTTTCCTGCTGCACTGCTCAAAACTATGAGTGGGGGTTCCTGTTAATGATTAATTCTACAGGATTAAAGTGATCAGAGGTCGTGATCACTTATTTTCAAACTTTTTTCTGGATAGTTAACTGCGGTTTGGTGCGTGGATAACACATGGCTCCCCTTGGATCAGAGTCTTCAAGATGCATGGACTGCTTTCGACTGTTACAGAAGATTGCTGTAGTTGAAACCAGGATTCTCGCATTGGAAAAAGCTGGAGAACTACTGGAGAGCATGCTCGAAATGAACAATTATGTATAAATGATACTACTGTATTTCCTCTAATATTGGCCCGGGTTAGAGTTAGGTGAAAAAGAAGTTTAGTTTCGGGTTAGGTGAAAAAGAAGTTTGGTTTCATCTACTCCAAACTGGCCATCACTGCAAGTCCCCGAGACCGGTCAAGTCCCCCCCCCTAGGCCTCTCTCATATCCAATTGACTGACAACAGTGTTGTAGTGGGAAATCGGGATTTCGTGTGTTGTGGTGTGAGATGTTTGTGCCATCAATCTGATGCTAAAAAATTCCCCGTGGCCCATGTGGGCCTAGGGTCAAAAATAGGGGTGAGGTGCAGGCCCCTAAAGGTCAAGAGCAGGAGTCAAAAATTACCCACTGCCCATCTGGGTTTGGGGTCAACAGTGTGGGTCAAAGCGTGATCCCATAGAGGTCAGGAGTAGGAGTAGGGGTCAGGGGTTGGGGTTAGGGATAGATAAAGAGAGTGGGATTAAGGTTAGGGGATGGGTGGGGGTGGGGTTGGGGTATGGGTATGGGTGGGGGTGGGATTGCTCTGTATGACTGTGGCTTGGACCGATTGCCAGCCATGTGATATGAAATGTTTAACTAATGGGGTGTGTGTCTCCTTATTTCTCATAATGTTATATCTATGCTGGGTGAATCTCACCAGCATAGTGTTCCCTGTTTCCCCAACATATTGTAGTCCACATTTGGCACAAGTAATTAAATATACACAATTTTTGGAATGAGGACTCCCCCGATCTATTGTCTGAAAAACATTGTTGTTCTGTTTGCTGCGTAACCAAGTTTGTTGCTTGAAAAATTCCCCATGGCCTCTGACCTTTAGGGTCGATAGTGTCTTGATTCTAGCCTTGACCAGGTGATCCTGCAGGTTTCTGTTTTTCCTGAAGGCTGCAATCACCCTGTGATCTGGTAGAATCTCTGTTCCTCTAATGGCATTTTGGAAATTATCCTTAATCACTCTGACCAATTCGACTGCAGATGGAGAATATGTAGTCACAAAGGGTAATATATCAGTCACTATATGAGGCTTAGTTTGCAGGAAGGTTTTGAGAGACTTCCTCAAAAAAGAGCGAGGATACCCTCTGGTGGATAAAGCTGCAAACAGTGTCCTAGTGGCTTGTTTAAAATCCTCTTTCTGAGTACATATTCTATGAAATCTCAACAATTGGGATTTAACCAGACCAGCATATGTGTGTTTGGGATGATAACTAGTTCTATGGAGCAGAGCATGAGTGTCTGTCTCCTTAAAAAATACCTTAATATCCAGTGTGGATGTGGTTAAAAAATTAGGTCCCTTATATGTGGTGGTATCCAGAAAATCTACAGAGGTCAAGCTAGTGGTTGACTTGCGTTTAATAGAGTTGTTATGGTTGTTCAGAGTGCTTAAAAATATCTCAAAATCCTCTCTCGAATGGGGCCACACCCCCCAAATATCATCCAGATATCTATAGTAGTGGGAAGGTTTTTTACTGCAGGAGGCCAAGGCAGAAGTTTCCCATTCGGCCATAAAGATGTTGGCATATGCCGGCGCAAACTTCTTGCCCATAGCAGTGCCTTTAATTTGTAAGAAAAATTCACCATTAAATTCAAAATCATTCCTAGTCAAATTGATCTCCAATAATTGAATTAATTCTTTATCTGGTCTCTTTTTATTGGGATATTTTTGGAACATATTTTTTATGGCTTGTATGCCTTCCTTGATGTCAATCTTTGTATATAAACCATCAATGTCCATGGTGAATAAAATAGCATTTTGAGGGATGTGGAGTTTTGTGATTTTATCCACAAAATCATATGTGTCTTTAATGTAGCTGGGGTGTCCCATTGAGAGAGGATTGAGGTAGTAGTCGAGGAACTCGGCTGTGTAGTAAGTTTCACTATCACAGTCAGATACTATCGGTCTGCCAGGGGGGATTTCATGAGGTTTACTCCACTTGGTGGGATCCTTATGGATTTTGGGAAGCATATAAAATAATCTGGCCCTGGGTTCAGAGCTGCCCAGTAAATAGGCCTTTTGTTTTGCATTTATGAATTTTTTCTCATACAATTTCTGAACTATTTTCTCTACCAGTGGTATTGTGTCAAAGTAGATGGGTTTATTCAATTTGGAATAATAGTTTTTATCATTTAACTGTCTGTATCCTTCCCAGAGATGTTGTTCTCTATCCAAAATAACAACTGCACTACCCTTATCTGCTGGTTTAATGATGAGTTGTTTGTTGTCGCTGAGCTCTTTTAAGGCTCTGGCCTCCTGTGGACTGAGGTTCGGCTGCATGCGACTAATCCGAAAATTTGAATCAAAATGATTGATGTCCTGCTGGATAAGAGTATTGATTTCTGTGGGCAGTTTGCTACTAGGAGGGGTCCAGTCTGATTTGGGAGTGAACGGCGGTGGTGATGTATCCCGTTTGTTTTGAAAATAGGTTGCCAATTTTAATCTCCTGTGATATTGTTGAATATCACATCTACTTTGTTCAATAATGTGTTTATTGCTTCCTTTAGTAGGAATGAAATTTAGACCTCTATTGAGAAGAGTGAATTGGGGAGTCAATTGGAATTTTTTGGTTAAAACCAATACATTTTTAGACCCCTCCTGCTGAGGCAGGCTTATGGGGACACTTAGTTTACATGGTCATCCCAGTGTTGTAGTATGTGTCGCCCAGTCTGGGGGGTCCAGTGTATGTTGTCTCATTCTGTTTCAAAACGATCAACTGGCAAATGCTGGTATGTGTTTGTAAAATTTGGCGATATGTGAGTTCAATTCTGCCAAATTGCCCTGTTCGCCCGAGGGGAGACTTGGAGTAATTGATCATGGGCACCCAGATTTCAGCCAGTGGAAATTTAGTCTTCGCTGCTCTGACCGCAGCCTGTAGTTGTTTAATGGCTGTTTGTTTAACATCTTGCTGCCTGTTATTGAGGCCAAACGACAAGATGACCTGCTCGACTGCAGTGAGAGAAATGGCTTTGGTAATGATGGCCTCAGCGTATCTGAAAGTAGCTCCCAGGTAGCTATCAATTTGTAGGTCCGGTGACGTGAAAGGAGGGAGTTTGCTCAAATTAGAGTCCCCCAGGATCAGTGCCTTCCTGCTCACAGTCACACCCCAGCTCTTCATCTTGTTGTTTGTGTTCATGTGTCTGGTGGGCCTTCGTGGTGCTAAGGGTGATGTGGAGAGTGTATGTAGTGTAGTTTGTGTTTGGCTGCGGTCTAATCGGCTTCGAACAGCTGTTTTGAGTCTGTTAGAGCTTCTCGGGGTCAGAGTGCCAGCAAATTGGGAGACCTGTGGCTTCGGCGGTGCTGGGTCCCGGAACAAATCATCCAGCTCTTGCGGTGACAAATCAGCAGGAGCAAAAGCCTCATCCTCGCTTGTATCACTCCCAGGGTCAGGGGTGGAGGGGGCCTGATGCTGAGGCCTCCTGACCGGGTTTCTTTGGGCCCTCTGTTCTTTAGGGGAGGCCCTTAGAGTTGAGCCCGAGGTCGGGGGGGATAGGGGCGGGGGGGACAACATCCACCTCCTCATCCTCCATCATGGGTGACCAATCACCCCTTGCCTCCGTCATGGTTGCCGTAGTGGTTGTGGTAATTGGTGGTGGTGGTACGGCAGCAGGTGGCTGTGAGGGAGTCTGAGTGGGGGTCATGGGTGTGGGGGAGACATGGGGCTGTGAGAGAGCCCCAGCTCCTGTAGTGGTAGCCCTGCCATCTCCCAGGCCGTGTCTCCGCTTTTTAGGAGAGGTCCTGGGAGCTGGCACCACGGCAGTCACAGGTGTGGGGGGGATCTGGGGTTGTGAGAGAGCCCCAGCCCCAGGAGAAGTAGCCCTGTGTAAACATGACTTCCTTTTTCTTCCCCGCCCCCCCAATTCAGACCGAAGGAGTTTCATCACTGGGAAGTCTGTCCACAATCAAAGGATAGAACGTTTGTGGCGTGACTTATGGTGCGTGGCTGTTGGTACCTACTACGCTGCCTTCAGACATCTGGAGGACATTGGAGCCTTGGATCCAAACCAGGACGTCCATCTAATCTGCCTACACTACGTGATGCTGGCAAGGCTGAACTGGCATCTACAGCTGTTCAGCCAAACGTGGGACAGACATCCGATGTCATCTGAGGGCAACAAATCCCCCCAGCAGCTGTGGGTGGCAGGACAGCTTTTGAATATGGAGCAGATACTCAATGAGGTAAAGCTGTCATCCAAAAACATTTCATTACAGCTGCTGATTACAATGCTTAATTGCAAACATGTATTTTGACGCACCAAAATGCAACTTCTTTGTTATCAAATGTACAGTATGCTTATTTTTCTAACATAAAAGAGGGCTTATATTATCTTTATCACACAAGCATAATATTGGAGTTGACTGGGTTTCATAGCATTATGTAAATTCGTGATTCCTCTTTAGATGTACAGTATATTGGCGATGACTATTATTGATCTGTTATCCCTATTTCAAGATGGATATTTTATAGATATTTTGAAAGGGTAGGATATGTCTCCAAGCAGCTAAAGAATTAGAATTTCACCATAATGGTTTTTGTGTCATTAGATGGATTTCGCCACTTGGGGAATCGACTGGAATGGACCGGCTCCTTCCCCTGATACACAGGCACCTGTTGAGGTTCCTGCACAGATTCCTGGTCTACAGGACACATATGAGACCCAGCTGTGATCAAACATTGATCCATTCCGCACGAGCGAGGTCTATGGCATAGACATTTACATGGAGGCTTTGAGGATGGTCCAAGCGTATTTGGCTGAACGTTCAGGTGGGATTTATTCATTCAACCACTCCCAGCCCCCTGAATTTTTTTTTTTTGGGGGGGCAGCTTTGAAATGCCTTCATTGTACACAAATAAAACTTGCATTACTGATAAATGTGTGTCTACAGTTTCTTTATATAGTAATCTAAAGTAAAGACATTACTTTGTTGTTTGCTTTTTTTATGTTTTGGATACTTTTTTTTTCAATGTGGCTGTGCAGGTCAGGATCCAAGCAGATTTGTGAGCAAGAAACTTACTTTTCCACTGTAAACACTTTAAAAATTTTTATACTGATTACATTTTACAATTCACCACCACTGATGGTTTATGGATGCCATTTAGTGTGCACAAAGTCTGATATAATTTGGCCACTTACAAATAACAAAAAAGGGTCTTGGAAGATTTTGTGAGAATCTGGTCTATGGGCGAATTTGGACTATTAACTTCTACACCGTGATTCAAAGGTATTTAATCTGTGGCATAAAGGAGTAAACTGCTTTGCATGACACTATTCATTTACAGCTTGGAACACATTTGAAGTCATTTTCAGTCCATCCACAAAGCACTTTCACCAGTGTTGTAGTTTGAGATATTAAAAGGAGAAATTGCTGGTTTCTGTTAGAAACACAAGCATTCTAGTTTAAGTCAATAGGGGGTACGAAACATTCTAAAGTCTGTTTCTAAACAATACTGACCCTAGGGTTTTCTTTTTTTTATGTATTCTTGGAATTCTAAAACACTATAGCTTTCAATGACCAGTGGCCGTTGTTACAACAATTACAATGTTAAGTTCTCAAACATCTCTCACAAGTGAGATCGCACACCTGAAAGGGTTAAGTTTCATGCCGCATTTTCCCTTTTATTGTGAAAATTGGATTGGAGGAACCTATGGGTTCACATTAGTCATGGTTCCTTACTTATTCACTTAGACGGTTTGTCACACTTTTTTTTTCAACTTTTTAATAGGATAGTTTTTCCCAAATGACGGGGGAAAATATAAGAAATTGTGACTGTTCAATCCCGCGACATCCATACAGGCAACACAATCACTGGGTAATGACAACAAGTAAAAGTTTCTTCAGACGTAGCGGCGAGGGAGCGTATGTTCGCAATGTCATTGGTCACGGCGCTTGTTAGTTCACGAGAAAGCTAGCGACGATCGTCATGATTGTCTGCTCAGTTAGGTAATCATTGGCACAAAAAACACCCCATAGCCACGCCACGCCACGGCACGCCACGGCACGCCACGCCACGGCACGCCACGGCACGCCACGCCACGCCACGGCACGGCACGCCACGGCACGCCACGCCACGTCACGCCACGCCACGCCACGCCACGCCACGTGCGCCTGTAACACAGTTACATTACAGCCTGTAACACTGTGACATTACAGCCTGTAACATCGTTACATTACAGCCTGTAACACTGTGACATTACAGCCTGTAACACCGTGACATTACAGCCTGTAACACTGTGACATTACAGCCCCTGTAACACCGTTACATTACAGCCTGTAACACTGTTACATTACAGCCTGTAACACCGTGACATTACAGCCTGTAACACCGTGACATTACAGCCTGTAACACCGTTACATTACAGCCTGTAACACCGTTACATTACAGCCTGTAACACCGTGACATTACAGCCTGTAACACCGTTACATTACAGCCTGTAACACCGTGACATTACAGCCTGTAACACCGTTACATTACAGCCTGTAACACCGTTACATTACAGCCTGTAACACCGTTACATTACAGCCTGTAACACTGTGACATTACAGCCTGTAACACCGTTACATTACAGCCTGTAACACCGTTACATTACAGCCTGTAACACTGTTACATTACAGCCTGTAACACTGTTACATTACAGCCTGTAACACTGTGACATTACAGCCTGTAACACCGTTACATTACAGCCTGTAACACTGTGACATTACAGCCTGT
>NC_136003.1:34175117-34195117 GCF_048128805.1 Centroberyx gerrardi | reverse complement strand
CAATTTCTCCTCAAAGCCATCCATTACTATTTCTACTACTTCTTTACTACTATTTTTATCCCACTCGACCAAAGCAATTAGTTAGACAGCTGTTTCCATCTCCATGGCAACGATAGAACGCTTGGTCCAGCCAACCAATGAAAATGACAAAGACAAATCAATGACGGCGTCTGCGACCTTACAAATTTCGACAGGTACAAGACACTGTGGGACGACTCGTACTTCAGTCTTTTTGATGTCATGTTTGTCTTCAGACAGTCGACAGACACTTGTCTTAACCGTGAAACCGCCTTTAGCCGGCCTAGTCTCTTCCGGTAGGTCGTTCCAAAGTCTAGGCCTGATGGCGAAGGCTGGATCTTTGTTCTGTAATCTGGATTTTGGAACGACCAGGAAGGCATTTGAGGACCTCAGTGAACTGGCACATAAGGTATTAAAAGGTATGAAATATAACTGGGGGCCAAACCCATCCGGGCTTTAAAGGTAATCAGTAAAATTTTAAAATCAATTCTAATATTAACAGGCAGCCAGTGCAGAGATGTAAGAATTTGTGAGATAAACTCTCGTTTTTTGGTGCCAGTTAAAATCCTGCCGGCTGCATTCTGGACTAGCTGTAGAGCGGAGAGAGACTTTTAGCTGGAAACAGAGAACAGAGAATTACAATAATCCAACCGTGAAGACATGAAGGCGTGAATAACTGTTTCCAGATTGATCAGGATCAGGTTTGATCTTTGAGATTTTCCTAAACTTTAACAAACAGGATTGTACGACTGATTTGATGTGATTTTCCAAACTAAGGTTGCTATCAACTATGACACCAAGGTGTCTACACTGCTGAGTGACAAGCTGTGACTCCATCTACTGATCAGGGTACACACACACACACACACACACACACACACACACACACACAGACACACACACACACACACACACACACACCACATTACTAGAGCTGGGTATTGTTGTTCTTGTTATGTGTTGTCATTATATTTGTTGTTGTTGTGAATTCTGCCACCGACATCATCATCATCATCATATCATACTACTACTAATAATAATGATTATTGTGTGTGTGTGTGTGTGTGTGTGTGAGAGAGAGAGAGAGAGAGAGAGAGAGGGTCAGTGTGTGCGTGTGTGTGTAGCGCCCCCCAGCCTCCTTCAGGCCGCAGGTGGAAGTGCAGCAGGGTGGAGCAGCAGACAGACTGGACAGCAGGCAGAGCAGGTAGGAGACTGTCTCTCTCTCTCTCTCTCTCTCTCTCTCTCTCTCTGTTCTTTTTTCCAGCGTCTTGTTGTCTGTTCGGGTCTACTCTGTTTTATTGTTTCAGTTTTTCTGTTCGTTTTCTCCGCATCTTCATGTGTCTGCCTGCCGCTGTGCTGTCTGGCTGAGAGCAGCGGCAGAGGCGGCAGCGGCCGCAGGAGCGGCAGCGGTAATTCCTCTTTATATTCTGTAGTGTCAGAGCGCAAGCAGCCGCGCGCAGCGCTTGAACCGGCTTACTATGGTCACTTAGCAACCATCCGCTCTGACACCACGTACACAACAATGGGAAACCGCTACGTTACCGCTTCATGCACCGCTTACCGGTCTGACCGCCTGCTCAGCTTGTTAGCCAGTTGGTTAGCGTTAGTTAGGTTAAGTCAGCCGTGTGTGTGTGTGTGTGTGTGTGTGTGTGTGTGTGTGTGTGTGTGTGAATTGATAAGGTATGTGTGTGTGGATGATTGACAGGTGGAATATTAAAGGTTGGTTACATATTCAAGTCTAAAGCATTAGCCAGCTGAATTCATCTATTCTCTCTTCTCATAGACTCCCACTATAAACTAGCATGCTAACAGAATTCTCATAGACTATTGTAAATTAACACATCAGTCTGCAGGAACATTGATGGTTCTAGCTTTATAATGTCTCGTCCTAGCGTGTGTGTGTGTGTGTGTGTGTGTGTTGCTGCATCATCATGGCTGCTGTCTATAGTGGGTGTGCTCCTCTCACTGAGCATGCTCAGTCTTCCCATTCTCCTCTCCTCTCCTCCTCTCCTCTCTAGAACACAGCAGAACACAGGAGAACACAATAGAACACAGGAGAACACAATAGAACACAGCAGAACACAGTAGAACACAGCAGAACACAATATAACACAATATAACACAATAGAACACAGCAGAACACAGTAGAACACAGTAGAACACAATATAACACAATATAACACAATATAACACAATATAACACAATAGAACACAGCAGAACACAGTAGAACACAGCAGAACACAATATAACACAATATAACACAATAGAACACAGCAGAACACAGTAGAACACAGTAGAACACAGCAGAACACAATATAACACAATAGAACACAGCAGAACACAGTAGAACACAATATAACACAGCAGAACACAATAGAACACAGCAGAACACAGTAGAACACAATATAACACAGCAGAACACAATAGAACACAGCAGAACACAGCAGAACACAATAGAACACAGCAGAACACAATATAACACAGCAGAACACAATAGAACACAGCAGAACACAGCAGAACACAATAGAACACAGCAGAACACAATAGAACACAGCAGAACACAATAGAACACAGCAGAACATAGCAGAACACAGTAGAACTCAGGCATTGCAGTACATCCCTCATTCCTAACAAGCTACTCTTCTCTTTACAATTTACAGTTTCCCATCTGGCAGACGCTTTTATCCAAAGCGACGTACACATGAGATTTTAATACAACACAAGCAGGGATCTAGTCAGAGAGAACGAGAGTAAGAGCCATGAAGATCAGATCTGGTCCGACAGGACAGAGGAGCTACGAGGCAGAGAGGCAGATAAAGAGGTTTTTTATTTTTTTTTTAAATAGATTACACAGTCCATCAGGTGAGAAGGTGTTCACTAAAGAGCTGGGTCTTTAGCCTTTTCTTAAAGATTGAGAGGGACTCCGCGGATCGAATGGAGTTTGGTAACTCGTTCCACCACCGAGGAACCACAGAAGAAGAGTCTGGATAGAGACTTAGGGCCTTGTTGTGGCGGCAGCACCGGGCGGCGCTCCTCGGCAGAGCGTAGCGAGCGGGAGGGAGCGTAGACCTGAATGAGGGAGTTCAGGTCGGTCGGAGCCGTTTTGGTTGCCGCTTTGTAGGCGAGCATCAAGGACTTGAACTTGATGCGGGCAGCGACTGGGAGCCAGTGGAGGGATATGAGGGATATGGATAGCGGAGTGACGTGCTGTTTTGGGCCGGTTGAAGACCAGACGCGCCGCCGCGTTCTGGATCATCTGCAGAGGTTTGAGCGTACATGCCGGGAGCGCTGCCAGTAAGGAGTTGCAGTAGTCAAGGCATGATATTACAAGAGCCTGTACCAGGAGTTGTGCTGCATGTTCAGACAGGTAGGGTCTGATCTTCCTGATGTTGTACAGGGCAAATCCACATGACCGAGCAACAGAAGCCACATGCTCCTTAAAGGTTAGTTGGTCATCAGTCATGACACCCAAGCTTCTGGCAGACTTTGTGGGAATGAGCTGAGCTGATTCGAGCTGGATACTGATCTGTTGTTGTACAGAGGGACCGGCTGGGATGACAAGGAGCTCAGTCTCTGACAGGTTAAGCTGAAGGTGGCGTTCCTTCATCCATGCCGAGATATTGGCGAGGCATGCCGATATCCGTGCCGAGACACAGTAGAACACAGCAGAACACAGTAGAACACAGCAGAACACAGCAGAACTCAGTAGAACACAGTAGAACACAGCAGAACACAGCAGAACACAGTAGAACACAGCAGAACACAGTAGAACTCAGTAGAGCACAGCAGAACACAGCAGAACACAGCAGAACTCAGTAGAACACAGCAGAACACAGCAGAACTCAGTAGAACACAGCAGAACACAGCAGAACACAGCAGAACTCAGTAGAACACAGCAGAACACAGCAGAACTCAGCAGAACACAGCAGAACACAGTAGAACACAGCAGAACACAGCAGAACTCAGTAGAACACAGCAGAACTCAGCAGAACTCAGTAGAGCACAGCAGAACACAGCAGAACACAGCAGAACTCAGTAGAACACAGCAGAACACAGCAGAACACAGTAGAACACAGCAGAACTCAGTAGAACTCAGCAGAACACAGCAGAACACAGTAGAACACAGCAGAACACAGCAGAACTCAGTAGAACACAGCAGAACTCAGCAGAACACAGTAGAACACAGCAGAACACAGCAGAACTCAGTAGAACACAGCAGAACACAGCAGAACTCAGTAGAACAAGTAGAACACAGCAGAACACAGCAGAACACAGCAGAACACAGCAGAACTCAGTAGAACACAGCAGAACACAGCAGAACTCAGTAGAACACAGCAGAACTCAGTAGAACACAGCAGAACACAGCAGAACTCAGTAGAACACAACAGAACTCAGTAGAACACAGCAGAACACAGCAGAACAACACAGCAGAACACAGTAGAACACAGCAGAACTCAGTAGAACACAGCAGAACACAGCAGAACTCAGTAGAACACAGCAGAACACAGCAGAACACAGCAGAACTCAGTAGAACTCAGCAGAACTCAGCAGAACACAGCAGAACACAGTAGAACACAGCAGAACTCAGTAGAACACAGCAGAACACAGCAGAACTCAGTAGAACAAGTAGAACACAGCAGAACACAGTAGAACACAGCAGAACTCAGTAAAACACAGCAGAACACAGCAGAACACAGTAGAACACAATAGAACTCAGGCACTGCAGTCCATCCCTCATTCCTAACAAGCTACTCTTCTCTTTAGGAGCGATGATGGAGTCAGACTCCGCCCCCATCCCAGATGGCCCCGCCCAGGAAGTGAAGAGGACAACGGAGCCAGGAGGTTAGCCAATCACTTATCTTATCTCTCAATCAGTCGATCATTCAAATACCTTATCTAATTGTAAATCAATTGATATATTACCCTAAATGTAAATCAATCAAGTATCCTACTTAGGTTTAAAGTTTACACTCCACATCTAGTCTATAGTTTAGACTCCTGATATAGTTTATAGTTTAGACTCCACATCTAGTCTATAGTTTAGACTCCACATCTAGTCTATAGTTTAGACTCCACATCTAGTCTATAGTTTAGACTCCAGTTATAGTTTATAGTTTAGACTCCTGATATAGTTTATAGTTTAGACTCCTGATATAGTTTATAGTTTAGACTCCTGATATAGTTTAGACTCCTGATATAATTTATAGTTTAGACTCCTGATATAGTTTATAGTTTAGACTCCAGATATAGTTTATAGTTTAGACTCCTGATATAGTTTAGACTCCAGATATAGTTTATAGTTTAGACTCCTGATATAGTTTAGACTCCTGATATAGTTTAGACTCCAGATATAGTTTATAGTTTAGACTCCTGATATAGTTTAGACTCCTGATAGGGTTTATAGTTTAGACTCCTGATATAGTTTAGACTCCTGATAGGGTTTATAGTTTAGACTCCTGATATAGTTTAGACTCCTGATATAGTTTATAGTTTAGACTCCTGATATAGTTTATAGTTTAGACTCCAGATATAGTTTATAGTTTAGACTCCTGATATAGTTTAGACTCCAGATATAGTTTATAGTTTAGACTGCTGATATAGTTTATAGTTTAGACTCCTGATATAGTTTATAGTTTAAACTCCTGATATAGTTTAGGCTCCAGATATAGTTTATAGTTTAGACTCCTGATATAGTTTAGACTCCTGATATAGTTTAGACTCCAGATATAGTTTATAGTTTAGACTCCTGATAGGGTTTATAGTTTAGACTCCTGATATAGTTTAGACTCCTGATAGGATTTATAGTTTAGACTCCTGATATAGTTTAGACTCCTGATATAGTTTATAGTTTAGACTCCAGATATAGTTTATAGTTTAGACTCCAGATATAGTTTAGACTCCTGATATAGTTTATAGTTTAGACTCCTGATATAGTTTAGACTCCTGATATAGTTTATAGTTTAGACTCCAGATATAGTTTATAGTTTAGACTCCTGATATAGTTTATAGTTTAGACTCCTGATATAGTTTATAGTTTAGACTCCTGATATAGTTTAGACTCCTGATATAGTTTAGACTCCTGATATAGTTTATAGTTTAGACTCCTGATATAGTTTAGACTCCTGATATAGTTTATAGTTTAGACTCCTGATATAGTTTATAGTTTAGACTCCTGATATAGTTTAGACTCCTGATATAGTTTATAGTTTAGACTCCTGATATAGTTTATAGTTTAGACTCCTGATATAGTTTATAGTTTAGACTCCTGATATAGTTTAGACTCCTGATATAGTTTAGACTCCTGATATAGTTTATAGTTTAGACTCCTGATATAGTTTAGACTCCTGATATAGTTTATAGTTTAGACTCCTGATATAGTTTATAGTTTAGACTCCTGATATAGTTTATAGTTTAGACTCCAGATATAGTTTAGACTCCTGATATAGTTTATAGTTTAGACTCCTGATATAGTTTATAGTTTAGACTCCTGATATAGTTTAGACTCCTGATATAGTTTAGACTCCTGATATAGTTTATAGTTTAGACTCCTGATATACCGTATTTCCTCTAATATTGGCCCGGGCCTTTATTTACCTCAACTGCACCTCAACCAGGCCTTTATTGGAAGCAGGCTTATATTAGAGACAGGCCTTTATTTCTAATTCCCTCTGTTTGATAAGTATATTTGCTCATATTTTAGTACGAAGCCTCCTTGTTTTCTGATCTGCTTCTGTTGGGGTTCGTTAGGTAGCTGTTTTTTTGTTACCGCAATGCATTACGATAATTACGGTAATCGACGACGGCACGCTCCAGAGACTTCCGCCGGCCGAGCCGTCTTGTGGCACTTGTACGTTACTACAAACTACAGTTACAAACAGGCACCAGGAGTTTACCAGTATCCACCGTTGTTTGCATGTAAGCTGAAGCTAACTGAAGCTAACTGAACCTGGGCGCCGATGTGTTCCCGGTGATCCGGCCGAGATTTCGGCGGGGGTCCGGGGCTTGGATCGGGAGGATCAATGCGGGCCGTGGGCGCGGTGGAGAGGCAGCGGCGGAGAGAGGAGACGGACACGGTCCAGCCATATACTGGTTTTGACCTAGTCTTGTTTCCCTTGTTTTCTCCCCCGGCCTGTATTTGAGACCGGCCTTTATTTGTTCGTGTCGACGACGGCCCCGGCCATTATCGGAGACCCGGCTTTTAATTGACTACAGGCCACTATTAGAGGAAATACGGTAGTTTATAGTTTAGACTCCTGATATAGTTTAGACTCCTGATATAGTTTATAGTTTAGACTCCTGATATAGTTTATAGTTTAGACTCCTGATATAGTTTATAGTTTAAGGGTTAGGGTCCTGATATAGAGGTGACACTACTTACTCATATAGTTTATAATGGAGACTAGTTGGACTGCTGATATAGAACTAGACAGAACTAGATACAGCTACATAGAGCTAGATATACAGTACGTAGATAGGACTAGATAGGACAGGATAGAATGAGATAGGACTAGTTTGCACTAGATAAGACTAGATACGACTAGATAGAACATACAACCGGTCAAAAAAGGCTGCATTATTAGACTCCAGGGATCTCATTCAGGAAACGTGAGCAGAACGAATTTGTGTGGAAAATTTGAGAGGGAAATTTACACACATTTATTAAACTTTTAGTAGTTCCAAATTGTTCTCAGGTCTGAATGAAATTTCCCCGACTCAGGTGTAAAGCGTGTGTAAACTGCACAGTTCGCTTTTTACGTCGTCTTTCACTTTTATTGATGAAACTAGATGTTAAATATGGTGCGTTGTATGCATGCTTACTTCTCAAATTACATAGCATAAAGAAAGCAATATAAAGAAACTAACATTAATTTAATTTGTAATTTGTTTCATCAACATACTCACAAATTTACAAACATTTCATGAATGACACCCTAGGAACGTACGTGTGTGTGTGTGTGTGTGTGATAATGAGTCTACACACAAACACACACACACACATATGTCCATCCAGTACATACCAGTCCAGTAGAATATAGTCCAGTACAGACCAGTCAAATGGAATGGGATGTTGTGAAGCGTTACCATGGCAACAACACCATTTTAAGTCAACGTTCCATGCACTGTGCATGTTTGTGTGGTGGCCATCTTTGTTGTCCTGTCAGAGATGTAGGAAGGGTGTGGCCTCCTCTACGGAGGCCACAGATACACCATACCATCACCATGGCAACAGCTGGTGTACAATCACCACCATACCGCCACGGTGACACCGTACAGCAGTATACTGTAAATCTGTTTCCATGGTGACACCGTACAGCAGTACACTGTAAAACTGTTTCCACGGTGACACCATACAGCAGTATACTGTAAATCTGTTTCCATGGTGACACCTCACCATGGAAATATACTGTAATGTTTCCATGGTGATTCAGTGTAGCAGTGAAATATACAACAGACTGATTTGAGTTTTAGGCTTTCTGGGCTTTTTAGATGTGAGACAGCCGCTGTAGCTGGTGTTATAACATGTAGAGATGGTACTATAACATGTAGAGATGGTACTATAACATGTAGATATTACTATAACATGTAGAGATGGTACTATAACATGTAGAGATGGTACTATAACATGTAGATATTACTATAGCATGTAGAGATGGTACTATAACATGTAGAGATGGTACTATAACATGTAGATATTACTATAGCATGTAGAGATGGTACTATAACATGTAGAGATGGTACTATAACATGTAGATATTACTATAACATTGAGAGATGGTACTATAGCATGTAGAGATGGTACTATAGCATGTAGAGATGGTACTATAACATGTAGAGATGGTACTATAACATGTAGATATTACTATAGCATGTAGAGATGGTACTATAACATGTAGAGATGGTACTATAACATGTAGATATTACTATAGCATGTAGAGATGGTACTATAACATGTAGAGATGGTACTATAACATGTAGATATTAATATAGCATGTAGAGATGGTACTATAACATGTAGATATTACTATAACATGTAGAGATGGTACTATAACATGTAGAGATGGTACTATAACATGTAGATATTACTATAGCATGTAGAGATGGTACTATAACATGTAGAGATGGTACTGTAACATGTAGAGATGGTACAGTAACGTGTAGAGATGGTACTGTAGCATGTAGAGATTATACTATAACATGTAGAGATGGTACTGTAACGTGTAGAGATGGTACTGTAGCATGTAGAAATGGTACTATAGCATGTAGATGTTACTATAGCGTGTAGAGATGGTACTGTAACATGTAGATATTACTATAGCATGTAGAGATGGTACTATAACATGTAGATATTACTATAGCATGTAGAGATGGTACTATAACATGTAGAGATGGTACTGTAACGTGTAGAGATGGTACAGTAGCATGTAGAGATTATACTATAACATGTAGAGATGGTACTGTAACGTGTAGAGATGGTACTGTAGCATGTAGAGATTATACTATAACATGTAGATATTACTATAGCGCGTAGAGATGGTACTATAACATGTAGATATTACTATAGCATGTAGAGATGGTACTATAACATGTAGAGATGGTACTGTAACGTGTAGAGATGGTACTATAGCATGTAGAGATGGTACTATAACATGTAGATATTACTATAGCGTGTAGAGATGGTACTGTAACATGTAGAGATGGTACTATAGCATGTAGAGATGGTACTGTAACGTGTAGAGATGGTACTATAGCATGTAGAGATGGTACTGTAACGTGTAGAGATGGTACTATAGCATGTAGAGATGGTACTATAGCATGTAGAGATGGTACTATAACATGTAGATATTACTATAGCATGTAGAGATGGTACTGTAACGTGTAGAGATGGTACTATAGCATGTAGAGATGGTACTGTAACGTGTAGAGATGGTACTATAGCATGTAGAGATGGTACTATAACATGTAGATATTACTATAGCGTGTAAAGATGGTACTATAACATGTAGATATTACTATAGCATGTAGAGATGGTACTATAACATGTAGATATTACTATAGCATGTAGAGATGGTACTGTAACGTGTAGAGATGGTACTGTAGCATGTAGAGATTATACTATAACATGTAGAGATGGTACTGTAACGTGTAGAGATGGTACTGTAGCATGTAGAGATTATACTATAACATGTAGATATTACTATAGCGCGTAGAGATGGTACTATAACATGTAGATATTACTATAGCATGTAGAGATGGTACTATAACATGTAGATATTACTATAGCATGTAGAGATGGTACTGTTACATGTAGAGATGGTACTATAGCATGTAGAGATGGTACTGTAACATGTAGAGATTATACTGTAATGTGTAGAGATGGTACTGTAGCATGTAGAGATTATACTATAACATGTAGATATTACTATATCGTGTAGAGATGGTACTGTAACATGTAGAGATGGTACTGTAACGTGTAGAGATGGTACTGTAGCATGTAGAGATTATACTATAACATGTAGATATTACTATAGCGCGTAGAGATGGTACTATAACATGTAGATATTACTATAGCATGTAGAGATGGTACTATAACATGTAGATATTACTATAGCATGTAGAGATGGTACTGTTACATGTAGAGATGGTACTATAGCATGTAGAGATGGTACTATAGCATGTAGAGATGGTACTGTAACATGTAGAGATTATACTGTAATGTGTAGAGATGGTACTGTAGCATGTAGAGATTATACTATAACATGTAGATATTACTATATCGTGTAGAGATGGTACTGTAACATGTAGAGATGGTACTGTAACATGTAGAGATGGTACTGTAACGTGTAGAGATGGTACTGTAGCATGTAGAGATTATACTATAACATGTAGATATTACTATATCATGTAGAGATGGTACTATAGCACGTAGAGATGGTACTGTAACATATAGAGATTATACTATAACATGTAGGTATTACTATAGCGTGTAGAGATGGTACTGTAACATGTAGAGATTATACTATAACATGTAGATGGCAGTATGTAGTAAACTGACTCTACCTCTAATGGATGTCAGCTGTGTGAATGCGGCCAGTTGGTATTTCTGTTTTCTGCCTGCAGTCAGTCAGTCTGCTGCTGTTTGATGTTGTGTTCCTCCGCTCTGTAGATGTTGTTCCTCCCTGTTTCTCCTCTCTCCTCCTCATCTCATCTCCTATCCTTTCCTCCTCTCCTCTTCTTTCCTGCTCTCATCTCCTTCCCTTCTCTCCTTTCCTCCTCTCCTCTCCTCTCCCCTCCTCTCCTAGACCTCAGTGCTCTGACTTTTCTGGATAAGCAGCTCAATGGAAACAGAGTAGAGGAGGAGGATGAGAGAGAGGAGAGAGGAGGAGGAGGATCACTGATGGGAATCAGTGCTGAGGAGCAGCCAATGAGGAGGCGTGAAGAGGAGCAAGGTGTGAGTGTCAGCTCCATGATGAAGAAAGAGGAGGAGAAAAGTTGGGAGGATAAGGGAGACATGGAAAAGAAAGAGGAGCATGATGAAAAGGTGGAGGTAGAGAAGTTCACAGCTCAGATAGAAGGGAGTTCTGAGGAGGAGAAACAAGAAGAGGAGGAGGAGAAAGAGGAGGAAGCTGAAGGTTCTCCAGGGCAGAGAGGAGAGACAGAGAAGGAGGAGGGTGAGGTTCCACCAGTAGAACCAGAAGAACCTGGGAGGAGTCCTGACTCCCTACCAGTCGACCCAGGGACTCCTCCCTCCCCCTCCACACCTCCTCCACCGCAGCAGGAGCAGGGACGAGCTGAGGTAGAGGAGGCAGAGAAGTCAGTCAGAGAAGAGAAACAAATGGAGGAGGAGAAAGAGGTGATGGAGGAGGAGGAAGAGAAAGAGGAGGCGATGGAGGAAAAGAAAGAGAAGGTGATGGAGGAAAAGAAAGAGAAGGTGATGGAAAAAGAAGAGAAAGAGGAGGTGATGGAGGAGGAGAAAGAGAAAGGCGAGGTGATGGAGGAGGAGGAAGAGAAAGAGGAGGTGATGGAGGAGGAGAAAGAGAAAGGCGAGGTGATGGAGGAGGAGGAAGAGAAAGAGGAGGTGATGGAGGAAGAGAAAGAGAAGGTGATGGAGAAAGAAGAGAAAGAGGAGGTGAAGGAGGAGAAAGAGAAAGAGGAGGTGAAGGAGGAGGGAGAGAAAGAGAAGGTGATGGAGAAAGAAGAGAAAGAGGAGGTGATGGAGGAGGAGAAAGAGAAGGTGATGGAGGAAGAGGAGGTGATGGAGGAGGAGAAAGAGAAGGTGATGGAGAAAGAAGAGAAAGAGGAGGTGAAGGAGGAGGAAGAGAAAGATAAGGTGAACGAGGAGAAAGAGAAAGAGGAGAAAGAGGAGGTGCAGATGGTGAAGGAGCAGCAGGGGAGGTCAGCTGAGGAAGAGGAGGAGGAGGAAGAGCCCAAAGAGCTCTCACTGCAGCACCCACTGGAGATCCTGGCACATGAAACAAGCGCTCCCACTAGCATAGCACCTCCTGCTCCTAAACACCAGGATGTCCCAGCTGGTAAAACAAGCACTCCTCTTCCCAAAGACTCACTAGCCAATGGTGCCATTAGGAAAGAAAAGAGAGGCTTGATTTCTACTGCAGCTCCTCCCTACAAGACCTCTGCCGCTAAACCCTACGAAGAACCTCCCAAAGGTACTGCCTCAGTAAAGAAATCAAGTGCCCCCATTCCCAAAGAAGCTACCCCAGCTAAGAAAACAAGCGCTCCTATATGTAAAGAGGCTGCCCAGGCTAGGAAGACAAGAGCTTCTAGTCCCAAAGAGGCACTTCCAAGCAGAAAATCAAGCGCTCCCATGTCTAAAGAGGCTGGCCCAGCCAGGAAAACACTAGCTCCTAAAGGTCTGTCCTCTCTTCTGCTTCTTCAACTCCTTTCCTTCCCTCCTTCCTCCCTCTCACCCCCCCCCCCCCCAAGCTAAAGGTGAAACATCAACAAACCCAACAAACCCAAACAAACCCAATGTTATTATAACCAGTGCTGTTATTATAACATACCAGTACTCTGCTACTCCGGTCCTGATTGGCTGTACCACCTTGGCTCTGACCTCTCACCTCCTGCACTGTGACCTCTGACCTCTGGTTGTATTTCCTGTTTCCCCCATTGCATGAGGCATGTTGATGTTGTTTATTGTTATGGTGATGATGTCACTGTCACTTTGTCACTCTGTCACTCTGTCACTTTGCTCTACAGTCCTACACACACACACACACACACACACACACACACACACACACACACACACATTAGCGTGCACTCTACTATTGTAGACAGACAGACACACAGACAGACACGCAGATACACAGGCAGGCAGACAGACAGACAGACACAGACAGACAGACAGACAGACAGACAGACAGACAGACAGACAGACAGACACACATACAGACACGCAGATAGACAGGCAGACAGACAGACAGACAGACAGACAGACAGAGCAGGACGCAGGGGTGTAGAGAGGGAGGGGCAGGTCGATGTTCTGTCCTGTAGGAGAGACCAGGGTCTGAAATCTGATGCAGCAGAGATGGAAGACATGAGAGAGTTTTGGTTGGTTGAACAGCAGACGGCTGCAGCGTTCTGATTGGCTGTAAAGGTCTGATGGCAGAGGGTCGCCCGACCAGAAGAGGCTGCAGGAGTCCAGGAGGGAGAGGACCAGAACCTGGACCAGGTGGAGGAGACACAGTGGAGTTGTCATGGTGATGGAGGATCAGTCAGAGGGTCTTCAGTCAGAGAGGAGACACAGTGCAGTTGTCATGGTGATGGAGGATCAGTCAGAGGGTCTTCAGCCAGAGAGGAGACACAGTGCAGTTGTCATGGTGATGGAGGATCAGTCAGAGGGTCTTCAGCCAGAGAGGAGACACAGTGCAGTTGTCATGGTGATGGAGGATCAGTCAGAGGGTCTTCAGTCAGAGAGGAGACACAGTGCAGTTGTCATGGTGATGGAGGATCAGTCAGAGGGTCTTCAGTCAGAGAGGAGACATAGTGCAGTTGTCATGGTGATGGAGGATCAGTCAGAGGGTCTTCAGCCAGAGAGGAGACACAGTGCAGTTGTCATGGTGATGGAGGATCAGTCAGAGGGTCTTCAGTCAGAGAGGAGACACAGTGCAGTTGTCATGGTGATGGAGGATCAGTCAGAGGGTCTTCAGTCAGAGAGGAGACACAGTGCAGTTGTCATGGTGATGGAGGATCAGTCAGAGGGTCTTCAGTCAGAGAGGAGACATAGTGCAGTTGTCATGGTGATGGAGGATCAGTCAGAGGGTCTTCAGTCAGAGAGGAGACATAGTGCAGTTGTCATGGTGATGGAAGATCAGTCAGAGGGTCTTCAGTCAGAGAGGAGACACAGTGCAGTTGTCATGGTGATGGAGGTCTGTGTGAGGACAGGCTGTCCTCTTTCAGGGAGAAACAGCAGCTCGGTCTGTCAGGATGGAGCTGGAGGTGGAGAACAGACATCAGAGCTCTGAGGAGACGCTCCATCAGTTTGTTTCTGAGGAAGGAGAGGGAGAGCTGAGTGTGTCAGCAGAGCAGAGAGAGAAGACATGAGAGGAGATCACATGACCGAGGAGTTTAGTGTACAGAGAGAACAGCAGGGACCCCAGGACTGAACCGGAGCATGGTCTGGACAGATCCTCTCCATGAGACCTGGTGTGAGCGGTTAGACAGATAGAATGAGAACCAGGAGTCTGCAGATCCTGTAATGCCAAGTTCAGAGAGGATGGAGAGAAGGATTTGGTGTCAACTGTATGAAAAGCAGCAGAGAAGTGAAGGAGGACCAGGACAGAGGAGAGGGATGAAGCCTGGCAGAGAGAGACTCCTGACAGCAAGGAGAGCAGTCTGGTGTGAAGCGATTTAAAACCAGACGGGGCGGTTTGAGGAGGCAGGAGAACGTGGAAAACAGTTCACTGGGGTTGGAGGAGGGTGGGTAAATTTCGGCACCGTTTCCACTCAGCGGATCATCTTCTACCGAAATCTGACCTGACCGTCCAGAACTAGATCACTCCATCATGAACCGCCTTTCACCCCACAGCGGTCTGTGCTGCGGCAGAGTCTGTCAGAACTGAGTCTGTTTCCTCTCGACTCTGTGGAGACACAGACGGCTTCCTGGAGATATTCTGACAGACAGTTTGGACTCGTTGTTGCAGCAAGAGGCAGCGGAGCTCACTGCTTCAACTGACTGGAGACAAGACTGTCTGTGGGTCCAACAGCTACAGACAATACTGTCTGTGGGTCCAACAGCTACAGACAATACTGTCTGTGGGTCCAAGACTACAGGAGGAAGAGAGGAGTTATATAGAGGAACTAAATCTATGAAGTTATCCTTTGAGATTTTAATTTCATTAATTTTACCAGCAGTAACAGCCAGCTGTCTGAGCTGTCTAACAGTCCTGCAGCAGAACCGTCACATTGTTCCACTAAACTCCTCAGAGGTTTTGACCCCACTGTCTTAAACAACTGTTGATCTGTTTCCAAACAAACTTATTTATTTGAAAAATGTTGAGAAAGTTATATTCCCAAAAGTGTCTTTTTTTAATGTTAACATTTTAAAAAGTTCCAGTCTGGTTTTAAATCGCTTCACAGCACTGAGACGGTTCTTCTTCAACACGTTCTTCTGCTCATCAGTTTCACTCAACTGCCTACTTTCAGTCAGTCAGTCAGTCAGTCAGTCAGTCAGTAAACCAGTCAGTCAGTCAGTAAACCAGTAAACCAGTCAGTCAGTCAGTCAGTAAACAGTCAGTCAGTAAACCAGTCAGTCAGTCAGTAAACCAGTAAACCAGTCAGTCAGTCAGTCAGTAAACCAGTCAGTCAGTCAGTCAGTCAGTAAACAGTCAGTAAACCAGTGTCTTAACCAGTCCTCCTCTCCTCTTCTGTAGTAAAAGCAGAAGGAACAATGAAAGAGACATCAGAGGAAAGTGCCAAGGTAAAGTCAGCATCTACTGTATTCTGTTCTCCCTGTCTCTCTCTCTCTCTCTCTCTGTCTCTCTCTCTCTCTGTCTCTCTGTCTCTCTCTCTCTCTGTCTCTCTCTCTCTCTGTCTCTCTCTGTCTGTCTGTCTCTCTCTCTGTCTCTCTCTCTCTCTCTCCCTCTGTCGCTGTCTCTCTCTCTCTCTCTGTCTCTCTCTCTCTGTTTCTCTCTCTCTTTTGAAACTAGTCTGTGCTGAATCACACATTTGCTTTTGCACTCTACTGTGTGTGTGTGTGTGTGTGTGTGTGTGTGTGTGTGTGTGTGTGTAGCAGGCCTCCAGAACAGCAGGAGGCACCAGAGCAGCCAAGATGATCCAGGCCAAGAGTACAGGTACCAACAACAAGTCTAGCCAGTTTGATCCAGTTTGATCCAGTCTGAACCAGTCTGAACCAGTCTGATCCAGTCTGAACCAGTCTGAACCAGTCTGAACCAATCTGAATCAGTCTGATCCAGTCTGATCCAGTCTGATCCAGTCTGAACCAGTCTGATCCAGTCTGATTCAGTCTGACCAATCTGAATCAGTCTGAACCAGTCTGATCCAGTTTGATCCAGTCTGTCTGAACCAGTCTGAATCAGTCTGGTCCAGTCTGATCCAGTCTGACCAATCTGAATCAGTCTGATCCAGTCTGATCCAATCTGAACCAGTCTGAACCAATCTGATCCAGTCTGATCCAGTCTGAACCAAGATTCAGTCTGATTCAGTCTGACCAATCTGAATCAGTCTGAACCAGTCTGATCCAGTTTGATCCAGTCTGTCTGACCAATCTGAATCAGTCTGAACCAGTCTGATCCAGTTTGATTCAGTCTGTCTGAACCTCTGAATCAGTCTGATTCAGTCTGACCAATTTGAATCAGTCTGATCCAGTCTGACTAATCTGTACCAGTCTGAACCAGTCTGATCAGTCTGATCCAGTCTGACCAATCTGAATCAGTCTGAACCAGTCTGAACCAGTCTGATCAGTCTGATCCAGTCTGACCAACCTGAACCAAACTGAACCAGTCTGAACCAGTCTGATCCAGTTTGATTCAGTCTGTCTGAACCTCTGAACCAGTCTGAACCAGTCTGATCCAATCTGAACCAAACTGAACCAGTCTGATCAAACTGGTGAAGAAGGCTGGCTCTGTGCGACATGAACTGGACAGTCTGGAGGATGAATGACTGAACCAGTTAACCCAGTTTGAACCAGTCTGACCCAGACTAATTTACACCCAGACTAACCAAGGTCTGTCTCTCTGTCTGTCTGTCTGTCAGAGTCAGTAGACGGAGTCAGTAGTCCAGGAACTCGTTCTCCAGCCAGTCGCTCCTCCACTCCAAACAGAGAGATAAAAAAGGTCTGTCTGTCAACCTGTCTGTCTGCATGTCTGTCTGTCTATCAACCTGTCTGTCTGTCTGTCTGTCTTTCTCTACCTGTATCTCTGCCTGCCTACCTGTCAGTCAGTCAGTCAGTCAGTCAGTCAGTCAGTCTGTCTGTCTGTCTCTCTGTCTGTCTGTCTGTCTACCTGTCTCTCTAGTAGCGTTTCCATCAAGCCATTTTATGTGAATATTGAAGTTTCAAATGGGAATAAGCTGAATGGAAACAGCTGTTTTAAAAAATCCCCAAATATCGTCAAAATATTTTTACGTTCACTTGAGGAGAATTTGTCGGTCTGTGGAGGAACCGGCGGCTTGTCCAGTCTGCGATGTTCCTCTGGAGGAACCTGCGGCTTGTCCAGTCTGCGATGTTCCTCTGGAGAAACCGACGGCTTGTCCAGTCTGCGATGTTCCTCTGGAGGAACCGGCGGCTCGTCCAGTCTGCGATGTTCCTCTGGAGGAACCTGCGGCTCGTCCAGTCTGCGATGTTCCTCTGGAGGAACCTGCAGCTTGTCCAGTCTGCGGAGATGTTCCTCTGGAGGAACCTGCGGCTCGTCCAGTCTGCGATGTTCCTCTGGAGGAACCTGCAGCTTGTCCAGTCTGCGGAGATGTTCCTCTGGAGGAACCGGCAGCTTGTCCAGTCTGCGATGTTCCTCTGGAGGAACCTGCAGCTTGTCCAGTCTGCGGAGATGTTCCTCTGGAGGAACCTGCAGCTTGTCCAGTCTGCGGAGATGTTCCTCTGGAGGAACCGGCAGCTTGTCCAGTCTGCGGAGATGTTCCTCTGGAGGAACTGGCAGCTTGTCCAGTCTGCGATGTTCCTCTGGAGGAACCTGCAGCTTGTCCAGTCTGCGGAGATGTTCCTCTGGAGGAACCTGCAGCTTGTCCAGTCTGCGATGTTCCTCTGGAGGAACCTGCAGCTTGTCCAGTCTGCGGAGATGTTCCTCTGGAGGAACCTGCAGCTTGTCCAGTCTGCGGAGATGTTCCTCTGGAGGAACCTGCAGCTTGTCCAGTCTGCGATGTTCCTCTGGAGGAACCGGCAGCTTGTCCAGTCTGCGGAGATGTTCCTCTGGAGGAACCTGCAGCTTGTCCAGTCTGCGATGTTCCTCTGGAGGAACTGGCAGCTTGTCCAGTCTGCGATGTTCCTCTGGAGGAACCTGCAGCTTGTCCAGTCTGCGGAGATGTTCCTCTGGAGGAACCTGCAGCTTGTCCAGTCTGCGATGTTCCTCTGGAGGAACCGGCAGCTTGTCCAGTCTGCGGAGATGTTCCTCTGGAGGAACCGGCAGCTTGTCCAGTCTGCGGAGATGTTCCTCTGGAGGAACCTGCAGCTTGTCCAGTCTGCGATGTTCATCTGGAGGAACCGGCAGCTTGTCCAGTCTGCGATGTTCCTCTGGAGGAACCTGCAGCTTGTCCAGTCTGCGATGTTCCTCTGGAGGAACCGGCGGCCCGACCAGCCCGATGGTCCGGCAGCAGATCAGATGTTGATCTGGATCCTGCAGAGGCTCAGTCAGTAAAAAGCCTCCCAGAGCTGTTTAATTTTAAGATTGTCGACTTTTCAATAGTTAGAATTTGCGCAAAACCTCAATGGAAACATAGCTACTGTCTGTCTGTCTGTCTCTCTCTCTGTCTGCCTCTCTCTCTGTCTGTCTCTCTCTCTGTCTGCCTCTCTCTCTGTCTCTCTCTCTGTCTCTCTCTCTCTACCTGTCTGTCTGTAACTGTAGTTCTGTATTGTGCTGTAGGTGGCGGTGGTTCGAACCCCCCCCAGGTCTCCTGTCTCTATGCGGGGGCGGACCTCCCCCCTCCCCTCCCACCCCATGCCCGACCTGAGCAGTGTCAGGTCAAAGGTTGGCTCCACCCACAACATCAAACATACACCTGGAGGAGGGAAGGTAGGACACACACATATACACACACACACACACACACACACACACACACAGTGATGTCAGTGTTTTTTTGTGTGATTTTGAGTGATTTTTGTGAGGAGAAAAAAAAGCAGATTGCGTGAAGCGCACCTTGTTTCCATGACAACAGATCACTCGTCTCCTGTTGCTCTGTTGTACCTGATCCACCGCTGAGGTTGCTACTACAGGCTGCACCTGATCATTTAATGATATTCCCAAAACGTATTCACTAACAAGAACGACCGCTTTCTCCACTGGAACTTTCTCCATCTTTGTTGTTATGGAAACGGCCAGGCTCCTACGAAGCATGACACTCAGCCTCTCCTTCACTGTGATTGGTCGGCTGTGAGCCGACCAATCACAGGAGCCGACACCCCTTCAGGAGCCGACGCCCCTTCTGGAGCCGACGCCTTCAGGAGCCGACGCCTTCTGGAGCCAACGCCCCTTCAGGAGCCGATGCCTTCTGGAGCCGACGCCCCCAGGAGCCAACGCCTTCGGGAGCCGACGCCCCTTCTGGAGCCAACGCCTTCTGGAGCCAACGCCCCTTCTGGAGCCAACGCCTTCTGGAGCCGACGCCCCTTCTGGAGCCAACGCCTTCTGGAGCCAACGCCTTCTGGAGCCAACGCCCCTTCTGGAGCCGACGCCTTCAGGAGCCGACGCCTTCAGGAGCCGACGCCCCTTCTGGAGCCAACGCCTTAGGGAGCCGACGCCCCTTCTGGAGCCAATGCCTTAGGGAGCCGACGCCC
>NC_136003.1:34085117-34170117 GCF_048128805.1 Centroberyx gerrardi | reverse complement strand
ATTGATACTTCCACAACTACAAAACTCGCTGATCTCCTACCTAAAACTCTTGCCTCTCTCCCAGAACGAATCGGTTCCCTCGACGAGTTCACGGATAACTTCAACTCCATTCTAATTGACTCGCTTGACTCTCTTGCGCCCCTACTCATAAAGACCTGCCGTCTAAAGAAACCGTCGCCTTGGTTTACTGATGAAACTCATGCACAAAAACAGGCGTGTAGAAAGCTAGAACGCAAATGGCGCTCATCTAAACTCGAGGTCTTTCGGCTAGCTTGGAGCGATAGCCTAATGATTTACAAGCGTACGCTCTCCGCCGCTAGGGCCTCCTACTACTCAGATCTTATTAACACTAATAAAGATAACCCCAAGTTTCTATTTGACATGGTAGCAAAACTTACTCGCAAACCCTCCCCTGTCCTCTTACCCTAGCCTAGACAGTATTTATATAGAAATTTGCCGTTGGGAACATAGCATAGGGCTGCCTCCTGGTTACACTGTGTCTAAAACGCACCCTAACAGACCTGTAGACCAAACGCACCCTAACAGACCTGTAGTCCAAACGCACCCTAACAGACCCGCAGACCTAACACCAAACCAACCGCACCCTAACAGACCCGCAGACCTAACACCAAACCAACCGCACCCTAACAGACCTGTAGTCCAAACGCACCCTAACAGACCCGCAGACCTAACACCAAACCAAACGCACCCTAACAGACCTGTAGTCCAAACGCACCCTAACAGACCCGCAGACCTAACACCAAACCAAACGCACCCTAACAGACCTGTAGTCCAAACGCACCCTAACAGACCCGCAGACCTAACACCAAACCAACCGCACCCTAACAGACCTGTAGTCCAAACGCACCCTAACAGACCCGCAAACCTAACACCAAACCAACCGCACCCTAACAGACCTGTAGACCAAACTGACCCTAACAGACCTGTAGTCCAAACGCACCCTAACAGACCTGTAGTCCAAACGCACCCTAACAGACCTGTAGACCAAACGCACCCTAACAGACCCGCAGACCTAATACCGAACCAAACACACCTTAACAGACCTGTAGACCAAACGCACCCTAACAGACCCGCAGACCTAATACTGAACCAAACGCACCCTAACAGACCCGCAGACCTAACACCAAACCAACCGCACCCTAACAGACCTGTAGACCAACCGCACCCTAACAGACCTGTAGACCAACCGCACCCTAACAGACCTGTAGACCAAATGCACCCTAACAGACCTGCAGACCAAATGCACCCTAACAGACCCGCAGACCTAACACCAAACCAAACGCACCCTAACAGACCTGTAGTCCAAACGCACCCTAACAGACCCGCAGACCTAATACCGAACCAACCGCACCCTAACAGACCTGTAGACCAAACGCACCCTAACAGACCCGCAGACCTAATACCGAACCAAACGCACCTTAACAGACCTGTAGACCAAACGCACCCTAACAGACCCGCAGACCTAATACTGAACCAAACGCACCCTAACAGACCCGCAGACCTAACACCAAACCAACTGCACCCTAACAGACCTGTAGACCAACCGCACCCTAACAGACCTGTAGACCAACCGCACCCTAACAGACCTGTAGACCAAACGCACCCTAACAGACCTGTAGACCAAACGCACCCTAACAGACCCGCAGACCTAACACCAAACCAAACGCACCCTAACAGACCTGTAGTCCAAACGCACCCTAACAGAGCCGCAGACCTAACACCAAACCAACCGCACCCTAACAGACCTGTAGACCAAACGCACCCTAACAGACCTGTAGTCCAAACGCACCCTAACAGACCTGTAGACCAAACGCACCCTAACAGACCCACAGACCTAATACCGAACCAAACGCACCCTAACAGACCCGCAGACCTAATACCGAACCAAAGTGATTTTAGCCTTTACTGTATTATTTAGTATATTTTATTCAAATGAGTCCTGGCTGGGTTGATGAACAGCAGAGATTTGTTTGTAGCGTCTCCATGGCAACAGAAGAGGAAGTGGCGATGCCAGAGAATCAGATCTCAGTCTGACCTTTGACCTCATCCAAACTAACCATCAACTCCTCTTCCTGTTAGGTCTCTGCCTCCCTTGACAAACAAGGCCTGTGATTGGACGAGCCCTCTGCCTGTCACTCCCCGCTGGTTACCAAGGAAACTGTGCGATAGAACAGAAAAAATACAAAGAAGAAGAAGAACCGTCATTCTGTCTTTCCCTTGTTACTTCCTTTACAGACAGACAGGCAGGCAGACAGACAGACAAACAGGCAGACAGACAGACAGACAGGCAGAGAGACAGATACACAGACAGGCAGACAGGCAGGCAGACAGACAGACAGGCAGGCAGGCAGACAGACAGACAGGCAGACAGACAGACAGGCAGACAGAGAGACAGGCAGGCAGACAGGCAGGCAGGCAGACAGACAGACAGACAGACAGACAGACAGACAGACAGACAGACAGACAGACAGACAGACAGACAGACAGACAGACACACAGACACACAGACAGGCAGACAGACAGGCAGACAGATCAACTCATTCTATCAGCTCTGATGGGATCAGACTGTTCAGACCTGTCTCTCTCTCTCTCTCTCTCTCTCTTTTTCTGCTCATTTTTCTCTGAAACATTAACTTTTCCCAGAATGCAGTTTGATAATCTATTAGGTGCCAAATCCACCATCAACACCCCTTTCTCTCTCTCTTTCTCCCAGCTGTCATGTGCATTGTACCAATAAAGTTTCACTTGAATCCGACAGCGTGCGTCTGTTTATTATAAATAAAGAGTACCAGGATGATTGGCAGGCGGCTGAGCAGATCTACATTATGAAGTCACATGTTCAGTCTGTGAAGCTGCAACATCAAACAGAGAAAACGACGTGTTTCTGAACCGAACCTTCTCAGTTTGTTCCTCTACATCACACTGGCCTTTTGGTTTCTGTTTTTAGCCAATTTCTGCCTCTTTTAATCAAGTCTTTACATTTAAAGACACCATCTTTAAGGCTTTAAGTTTTATAGTAATGAACAGTAACTCCAGCACATGACTCCGGCACCACTCCACCTCAACATCAAAATGTGGAATCTCAAACACCGGTCTGAATCTGACAAAACCTGGAGGGATGAAGACTTGTGGCCCTTCCTTCTGGAGTTTCAGACTGTTAGGCCAGACAGACTCATCTCCCAAACAGAAACATCCCGGCTTCTCCAAGACATTTCTTCTTCTTGACTCTTCCCTCCCTGCTCCCCCTACCAGCTGCCCAGCCCAGCCTGTAGTGTTGGATAGCTTCTCACTCATCTCTCGTCAAGGGCTCACTAACATGGGTTAGACATCTGCTTAGTATCAATTAGAAACAACTCCCTTGAATCAGGTTGTGTCCCTGATTATTTTAAACATGCTACAGCCTCTCCTTAAAAAGCTAAATGTTGATCCATCCCTGCCGATGAATAATAGGCCTATTATCTATCTTCAAGTTGCCAAGTCCAAGTTTCAGTCTGGTTTCTGTCAGAAACATTGCACTGAACTGGCTCTCCTCAGAGTCTCAAATGATATCTTAATGCGTACTGATACTGGTGACTGCCCTGTCCTGATGCTGCTGGATCTCAGTGCCGCGTTTGACACCACTGACCACTACATGCTTATTGAGAGGTTTAGGCAGTGGGTGGGTGTGTCTGGGACGGCCCGGGATCGGTTCTCATCTTACCTCTCTGATAGAAGCTTTTCAATCTCTGTTGATAATGTTGTGTCCTCACCTGCTGCTCTGTCATGTGGAGTGCCTCAGGGCCCAGTCCTGGGTCAGGGCTCAGTCCTGGGTCAGGGCCCAGTCCTGGGTCAGGGCCCAGTCCTGGGTCAGGGCTCAGTCCTGGGTCCTGTTCTGTTCACTCTATACATGTTTCCTCTTGGGCAGTTAATCAGTCATTTTAAGTGTATTTCTTACCATTCTTATGCGGACGATACACAGATGTACCTCTCCTTCAAAACAGATCAATTGGATAAGCTAACTGTTTTGGATTGTTTGACTGGATGGTAACCAATTTCCTTCTGCGTAACTCAGAAAAAACTGAAGTTCTTGTTATCGGCCCAGACAGTATAGCAACTGAGGTTCAGCAGTGTGTTGGCCCCTTGTCTTCTAATGTGAGATCAAGCTGTAAAAATGTGGGTGTTATTTTTAACTCTTTTATGAATTTTGACGGGCATGTTCAGTTGTTGACGAGGTCTTTTTTCTACCAGCTGAGGAACTTTGCTAAATTAAGGCGGGTTGTGCCTCAGCCGCAACTTGAAATGATTATTCATGCATTTGTTTCAGACTGACCTCACAGAAAACATGAAATGAACACGACTTTTAACAGCAAGTTACGTGTTAAATTTACGTTTTCCCAGCAGGAAACGGTTACATGAAGGAGACATGACTATAACCAGGAAGTAGTGTGACATTGAAGCAGCATGGTGGACAGTCAGGGTGTGGGGGTGGGGGTCGGGGTCGGGGTCGGGGTCGGGGTCGGGGGTCGGGGGTCGGGGGTATGCATTTGCCTTCGGTGTCGGCGACCGGGGTTCGATTCCCAGCGTTTACAAAGGACATTTCAACCGTAACTCACATTTTAATTTTTTATTTATTTTATTAACCGACCAAACCATTTCCCCAACCTTAACCAAGTTTTTTTTGTTGCCTAACCATAACCTCAACCCAAAGGGTTAGGGTTAATTAAATTTGTGGCGGGGGAACGTAATTCAGTCCGTGGTGGAGAAATGTTATTTTCCCATAATACGTGGCGTTTCAGAGTTCGTGTTCATTTCACGTATTTGTGTGACATCATGCTGATTTGTTTCCTCTCGCCTGGATTATTGTAATGCCCATTTCCAGCTACCTGGTCTATATTACTGAATCCCATCCAACCTAAGACCAGAGGAATGTGCAGAGGCTGCAGAGAGCCTCAACAGCTTCTACTGCAGGTTGGACCGGCAGTTTCACACAGGAGAGGGAGGAGCTGACCCCCAACCTTCTGTCCAACGCACTTACTTACACCAACAGAGAGTTTCACCCACGGGATGTTGAGGGGTGCTCAGGAGAATACACCCTGATCGTCCATTGAAGCTTTATAAGCAGCTGTCTGAAGTCTTCTGTAATCTCTGTAACCGCTCACTGTCTGAACACTTCATACCAGCTATATGGAAATCTTCCATCGTCTGCCCAGTCCCTAAGAAAAGCAGCCCCACCTGCAACGACGACTACCGCCCTGTAGCCTTCACATGGTGATGAAGAGCTTTGAGGCTCATTCTGCCCCAGCTGCAGAGGAGGTCGGAGACCGGTCGTGTTGACCTTACCGCACCACAGCCATACACACCTGGAGGAGCCAAAATCATTGGTCATTTTTGTGGATTTCTCGAGTGCATTCAACACCGTGCAACCTCACCTAATGGGACAGAAACTCCTTCAGATGAAGGTCAACCCACACCTCATCCTCACAGATAGATGCCAGACAGTCAAATTCAGCAGCCACAGTGCTGAGGTGGTGCTATAGCACCAACAGAAATTACAATAGCACCACCAAGATATTAACTAAAGTTTAACATACAGATTACAGCTTTCTCTCTGTATACTTTTGAATACGGCTTGTTTCTCCAGTTGATCTAGTCAAACAGCGCACCATAGCACCCTTGCAGTATATGCAATAGTCATTAACTACGCGCTGGTCTAAGGTCAGATCCACTCTACACTTCTGCTTATTTGTTGTCAGTTTGTTGTCAATGTCTTGCCGTTGCTGTCCTCAGATCAGTAGTAGAACCTAGTGATGTCACTCACACGAGATTTGTTTACTGTACATTGTGCTTGTGCAAACTAGCGTGAATTATTTTGGCCGCCGTGAAAATGGATCGATTTCTGTCTGTGTGATGTGAACAACAGTCAAGTACCCCTGACTGCCAGTGGACGTTGTAGGTTAGGGTTGCGTTTTTCGGTTGAAGAGCACAGTTGACGCTGACTGTAGGATCGGTGCGCTGTGGGTCGGATGCTGTTGGTTGGTTGGTTGGTGTTCTGGTGTAGGTTGTCTCCGATGCCGTTGACGCTGTCACAGTTCACTTCTATATTAGATCTATCAAATGTGTGAATCAACAGAGGTATTTATAGGAGGCACATAACGCTTGAAACTGACTTTTGAATGCCGTGCGTCTGGCCCTGTGAATATGTATTACCATACGGTACATCCCTCAGCACCACCACTGAATAATTCAGCCCCACTGCAGCACCAGCAAGAAAAAATCTCTGGTGCCGCCACTGAACGGCCATCTCAGCTCCAACAGAACCAGATCCACCAGGGAACCACAAGGTTCTGTCATCTCACCAGTCCTGTACACAGATCACTGTTCTGACCCAGAGACGCTTTACACGACGCACTCGAATGACACCGTTATAATTGACACCACTGATTCCAATAATCGCATCACTAAGGAAATCGACAGCTTTGCTGGGTGGCGTGAAAACAACCTGGAACTAGACCCAAGAAACCAAAGAAATGCTGCTGGACTTCAGGCGTGGCCGGCCCATCGAACCGACTCTGGAGGTCAAAGGCCAGACAGTTGAGCGCGTTGAGGAGTATAAATATCTTGGCACCACCATCGACAACAAGCTCACCTTTAAGACCGATTCTCCAAGTGCCAACGCCTGTTCTTCCTCAGGAGGATGAAGAAGTTTCAGGTCCAGCCATCAGTCCTCCAGGCTTTCTGTAGATGCTTTGTGGAATCCATACTGACCTTTAACATCACTGCATGGTTTGGAGCAGTAAGTGCCCCCTGAACCCCTGAACAGGACTGTAAGGATCAGCAGCAAGATCAGGCAGGAACAGGAGCCACTCAGCAGCATCTAGAAGAGACGGGCAGTAAAGGACACCACACACACACACACACACACACACCACAGCCTCATGCCCTCTGCAGGCCGATAACTCCTGTCCCTCAGGACCAGATCTAGTGTCGTGCCGACTCCATCCACATACTGAACTCCACCCTCTCCTCCACCCCCCGGCCCCCTGCAGGGAGACCGACTGACCAACAGGCCCCTAGGACTGTAGTGTCTCTAGCAGTGTCTGACCTTCACCTCCTTACTGCTCGTCATCAGACCTTCAACATGTTGGTTTGGTATCAGGATCTCATTCTCGGGTTATTCTCGTGGAGGGTTAGGGTCTATTTTAGGACTGAGGCGGGAGTTATATATCATATGATCTATAGCTTTAGCAGGAGTGGATAGTCATATACTGTTATGTAATTATCTTACATAGTTAAACTTCCTAATTGGCAGATAATTTTACTGTGTAAAGTACTGGGTAAATGAGACTAAATATGGCGGAGGCATGTATCCCTGCGCTGTGTTCTCTTCTATCAATAAAAATGCTATTTGGTGAAATTATGTTCTAAAAAATAAGTCCAAACATCAGCTGGAAATCACAGCAGCAGGATCTGTGGTTGAATCTGTTCACCAACGTGTTCAATGTCAGTTTCCATTCAAAAGAATGGGAAGAAAAAATCTGAACGCTACAAACTGGTCCAGCTGATCTGATCCTGGTCAGTAGATTATATTCTGGTTTTCATGGCAGACAAGAGACAAATAACCTCCATGTTAAAACCAAGTGGAATATTGCTGTTCATCTGAGCTGGACCTCAGGAGAAAAAATTAAATACAAACTGCAGGATGAAGCTTGCCAAAGACGTCTGATGTTCAGTTACTTCATTAAACGTGAATAATCAATAACCAATCTGATTAAGCATATAATAAACCCAACCCCAACTCCTTAATGTCCGAAACATTAAGGACAAAACAACCTGCTGACAGCAGAAAACACAGAAGAAGAAGCAGTGGGCGGGGTTTATATGTTTTATTGATTCATTACCTTAACGATGATAAAAAGAACATAAAAAACCAACTGCTGTCAGAAGGAGAAGCTGGATGAGAGGAAGGGGGCGGGGCTACAGGACCAGCAGCAGTCTGTCGTTTCTCCTCTTCGTCAGCCAATCGTGGAACAGGGTGGAAGGCCAGGGGCGGAGCTAAACTGAAGGTCCAGCAAGAAGGAAAAAAAGACATCACACCTCAGCTACTTCCTGTCAGAATGTTGCCTGGCAACAATATCCTTCCAGGAAGTCACATCAGGGGGCGGGGCTTAGAGAGAAGGCTGTGGTTGGCTAGAGCAGGGGGTGGGGGTGGGGTGGCTAGAGGAGGGGGCGGGGCTAGAGGACATCATCGCTCTCAGCCGTCTGTAACTGGGTGTCGTCTGCGTCCGTCATACTGCTCTCCTGACTGTCTTCCACCTCTGCTGCTGGGAGAGAGACAGACAGGCAGAGAGAGAGACAAGCAGAGAGAGAGAGAGAGACAGGCAGAGAGAGAGACAGACAGGCAGAGAGAGAGACAGGCAGAGAGAGAGAGAGAAAGAGAGAGAGCGAGAGAGAGAGAGAGCGAGAGAGAGAGAGAGACAGGCAGAGAGAGAGAAAGAAAGGCAGAGAGAGAGACAGGCAGAGAGAGAGAGAAAGAGAGAGAGAGAGAGACAGGCAGAGAGAGATAGAGAAAGAGAGAGAGAGAGACAGGCAGAGAGAGATAGAGAAGTGTGTTCAGTGTGGTGAAGGGATTAAACCTCTGTCTACTTGTCTCTTTGCCTGTCTGTCTCTACCCGTCTCCCTCCATACATTCATTCTCTGGCAGGTATCTCCTGTCTGTCTCTCTGCCCGTCTGTCTCTCTACCCGTCTCCCTCCATACCTTCATCTTCTGGCAGGTATCTCTTGTCTGTCTCTGCCTGTCTGTCTCTCTACCAGTCTCCCTCCATACCTTCATCTTCTGGCAGGTATCTCTTGTCTGTCTCTGCCTGTCTGTCTCTCTACCAGTCTCCCTCCATACCTTCGTCCTCTTGCAGGTATCTCCTGTCTGTCTCTCTACCTGTCTCCCTGCATACCTTCATCCTCTGGCAGGTATCTCTTGTCTGTCTCACTGCCTGTCTGTCTCTCTACCTGTCTCCCTCCATACCTTCATCCTCTGGCAGGTATCTCTTGTCTGTCTCACTGCCTGTCTGTCTCTCTACCTGTCTCCCTCCATACCTTCATCCTCTGGCAGGTATCTCTTGTCTATGGCTTCTTTGATCTGGTTGTTGGCTCCTTTGGGGTCGAGGTCCATCGCCCAGCTGAAGTTCATCAGAGCCAGATGGGTCTGCCCCAGCTTCTTATAGACCTGCAGAGAGACAGACAGGTAGGCAGGGAGACAGACAGGTACAGAGGGGGTGGAGAAGCAGAGGGATAAAGATGTGATTTGAACAGTTGATTTCTACTGAGAAACCCCAGGCTGTCTGGGTCAGAGGTTAAAGGCTAAAGAGAATCAATGCAGTGTACCTCCTGGTGTAAAGACTAAAGAGTTGTCACAGCGTTGACCGCTTTCCGCCACTAGAGGGCGGTCTCTACTTAGAGTGCTATCAAGGTCAGTCACAAAAACGAAAGTGAAACTTAAAAGTTTGTAATGTTATTTGTGAACAATAACACTTTGTAATCGGAGATGTGTTTAACTGCTCAACACTGATTGAACATGAGGGCCGAGCAGAGTGAAGACATTCTACTGTCTGAGGAAGCTTGTATTATTTTAACTGGTATCTCCACGTTTAACTGGTGTCTACTGGTTTAACTGGTCTCTCCACAGGTGTAACTGGTATCTCCACAGGTTTAACTGGTATCTCCATAGGTTTAACTGGTATCTCCACAAGTGTAACTGGTATCTCCATAGGTTCCACTGGTCTCTCCACAGGTTTAACTGGTGTCTCTTATAACAGTTATAACTAATTAGATGAACTGTTCACAGGAATGTGAACTGAGCACCAGACAGACAGCCAGCCAGACGCACCATGACAACATACTGCCCCACATACCATGTACATGGTGCCGGAATATAATGAAAACTGAAAAAAAAAAAAGACTAATCACATTTCCTGACTGAATCAAATCCCTGCACTGGACGTTTAAAGGCTAGAGGTTAAAGGTTATCGGTACCTTGCCGATCAGGAAGTAAACCAGAGACTCTTTGGGGACGATCTGCTTTAACTCCTCCAACTCCTGGAGAGCAGCCTGGATACAGACAGACAGGTGGAAAGAGCAACAGACAGGTGGACAGACAAGAGACAGGTGGATAGGACAACAGACAGGTCAGTAGTCTGGTACCTGTACAGTATATAGGTCAGTTCAGTAATATGTGACTGAATGTCCCTCCCTCTCTGGTGATTTGATGGCTCAGTTTCCTGTTTGAAGGACTGGACTCCACCTGATACACACCTGGGTTAGGTGGGTGGGTGGGTTAGTTGGTTTGGTTCCTGTGGGTTAGTTGGGTTGGGTTGGAGAGTTGGGTTGGGTTGGTTGGTTGGGTGGAGTTAGGTTGGTTCAGGTAATTTGGGTTGGGTTGGCTCATATAGGTTGGGTTGGTTTGGTTGGGTTAGTTTGGGTTGGCTCGGTTGGGTTAGTTTGGGTTGGCTCATGTAGGTTGAGTGGGGTTAGATGGATGGAGTTGGTTTGGTTCATGTAGGTTGGATTGGGGTAGTTGGGTTAGTTTGGGTTGATACATGTAAATTGGGCTGGTTTGGGGTTAGTAGTTTTGTGTTAGTTGGGTAGGGTTGGTAGTTTTGTGTTAGTTGGGTAGGGTTGGTAGTTTGGGGTTAGTTGGGTGGGGTTGGTAGTTTGGGGTTAGTTGGGTAGGGTTGGTAGTTTGGGGTTAGTTGGGTGGGGTTGGTAGTTTGGGGTTAGTTGGGTGGGGTTGGTAGTTTGGGGTTAGTTGGGTGGGGTTGGTAGTTTGGGGTTAGTTGGGTAGGGTTGGTAGTTTGGGGTTAGTTGGGTGGGGTTGGTAGTTTGGGGTTAGTTGGGTGGGGTTGGTAGTTTGGGGTTAGTTGGGTGGGGTTGGTAGTTTGGGGTTAGTTGGGTAGGGTTGGTAGTTTGGGGTTAGTTGGGTGGGGTTGGTAGTTGGGTGGGGTTGGTAGTTGGGTGGGGTTGGTAGTTTGGGGTTAGTTGGGTGGGGTTGGTAGTTTGGGGTTAGTTGGGTTGGCCTGGTTTGTTCTTGAGGGATACGTATTAATGATAATTCATTTTAATTACTTTGTACTTTTTATCAATATCATTTAATATTAATTAATAATAATAATAATGATAACAATAATTAAGTATTTGTACAGCACCTGCCATACATGGTTTGAAGCTCAAAGTGCAAAGACATAAACCGGAACATTAAAAGACTAGGTATCTGTTATTAGTGAATGGGACAAATATTATTGTTAATTACCTTGTACTTATTAATATTAATTTTTGTTAATTACCATACAATTGACAATGGCAAACTGGATGGAGCTTAACGTTAATTAGCATTACTTATCCTGTACTTTTAATGTTAATTACTATTAACTGCCTTGAATTTGACGTTAGCGAGCAGGATGGATGTTAATTTGAATTAGTATTAATTACCTTGTACTTGTCGTTAGCGAGCAGGATGGATGTTAATTTGAATTAGCATTAATTACCTTGTACTTGTCGTTAGCGAACAGGATGGATGCGCGGTGGAATTTGCACAGAGGGTTTTTGGGGTCGATTCCGATCGCTCTGTTCAGAGTCTCCAGAGCCGCATCCGACTTCTTCAACGCATGTTGCACCTACACACACATTCATTAACAGTAATTAACATAGTAATATACAGCCACACACACACACACACACACACACACACACACAATGTAACACACACTATAATAGTATTAATATTAAGTAACATTACACACCAGGCATTACTAACCACAATTACTACTTTGCTGTGACAGAGAAAGACAGAATTGAGGTTTGATGCTAATGCTAACACACCAGTAAATAGATGCAGTTAAATGCCAACATGCCACCCCGAGGACTGATGCTACTGCTGACATATGAGTCATTACTAATGGAAAATGCTACATGCTAACGTACCACTCCGATGTGACAGAGCAGGACGGAGCTCTGAGGGTTGATGCTAATGCTAACATATGAGTCATTACTAATGGAAAATGCTACATGCTAACGTACCACTCCAATGTGACAGAGCAGGACGGAGCTCTGAGGGTTGATGCTAATGCTAACATATGAGTCATTACTAATGGAAAATGCTACATGCTAACGTACCACTCCAATGTGACAGAGCAGGACGGAGCTCTGAGGGTTGATGCTCAGCGCTTTCTTGAAGTGGATTTCTGCCAGGTTGAACTTCTCCTGCTTGTAGTAAATCATCCCCAGACCGTACCTGCAACATACAGCAGAATATTTCATGTTGTAGGTCTGGTGTTAACTTGAATGGTGCTGTACTGTGTATAAATATATATTTGGTTTTAATTTTCTAATGCATGAAATTTCATCTCACTCAAAATATGACCCCATCATTCCATGACTTTTCCTGAAGGTTTAATTTATCATCTATCAAACATTTAGGAGTAATGAGCATTTCTCCCTCGGACCGCAGAACATATGAAATGCTTTCTAAATTCACGCGCTTTGCCTTAGAGAAACTTGGTTGCTTAGCAACTGTTATTGTATTATACTCGCAGGCGCAGCATCACCTTGTTAGAGTGCAGACTTTGCTGACTGGAGTTACTGTCCAGCTGTGTGTAAGGAAGACAGCAGCCTGGGTCTAAATTAGTCTGTCTACAAAGTTTATTTTTTTCATTTTTCTTCGTTGTTCAAATGTATTGTAAACAGTTCACCTGTTGCATTTCCATCAGTCCATAACGAAAATAAATAATATTGCCATGCAATCGCACAATAAATGGCACGCACTGATTGGATGAAGCACCAGCGCCTGATCAATCCACAGATATATATTTTTTGATTTAAATGTAGGGGAGCTTTTTGTTGAGTTTGCTGAGACGAATTTGTTTCTTGTGAAATATTAGGCTGTGAAATATAAGCTGGAGATATGGCAGAAAGGAGAAAACTTTTAGGCATACCGGGTCCTGTGGACCTGCCAGAAGAAATAAAGGCCCGTCTCTAATAAACAGCCTGCTGCTCTCTTCTGTTGAGCTACATTACTGGAAGCTTGACAGTATTTTATACCTCAGATATGGCAAAATAATCTGAAAATGACAGATATACATCATAATCAGAACATATGATGGAATACATTTTTAAAGCAAGCTACCCCAGCATTCATCAGATATCATTACCACCCTGATGGACAGTTTCAGTGCTGTGCTGCTGACGGGAACCACATTTCCAAACAGGAGTTGATCTGATACAAGCTTCTGAAACGGGTCAGTAGTTACTGAGAGCAGATGGACGGATATCGGCTGTCAAAGTAACCAGGGACACAACCAGAAGACAACAGAGAGCAAGCTGGGCCCTAAAACTTCTGACAGGTAGTCCAAATACATGTTGACATCTTTGGTGTAAATATACAGTATATTCTACCATGCGTTGTAGTATCTATGTGTAAATATACAGTATATTCTACCATGCGCTGTAGTATCTATGTGTAAATATACAGTATATTCTACCATGCGCTGTAGTATCTATGTAAATATACAGTATATTCTACCATGCGTTGTAGTATCTATGTAAATATACAGTATATTCTACCATGCGCTGTAGTATCTATGTGTAAATATACAGTATATTCTACCATGCGTTGTAGTGTCTGGTGTTGACTCTGATCGCGTTGCGGAAGCAGGCCAACGCTCGGTCCAACTCCTCCGTCAGAACAAACTCATGACCCAACAGAGTATAGGCATAGGCAAAACCTGGATCCACCTGGGAGAGAGACAGAGAGAGAGACAGAGAGAGAGACAGAGAGAGAGAGAGAGAGAGAGAGAGAGAAAGAGGTGAAACACTGCTCTACATTACTGATACTGTATGTCCAGTATACTCCAGTAGTACTAGTGTTTACACTACAGTAATTATATTTCCAACTACTTAACATAACTATAATGTAGTTACTATAGTGGAGGGGGATGTGAAGAACTATGGTAACAGTTACCATGGTAACAGCAGTTTACCTGGATGGCTCTCTGGAAGAACTTAATGGCAATGTCGTGTTCCCTCTGCAGGCTGAAACAGTTTCCTGCTACACACCATGCCTAGAGACAGACAGACAGACAGACAGACAGACAGACAGACAGACAGACAGACAGACAGAGAGAGACAGACAGACAGACAGACAGACAGACAGAGAGAGACAGACAGACAGACAGAGACAGACAGACAGAGAGAGACAGACAGACAGAGAGAGAGAGGTTCAGTGGAACCCATGGAGGCGGAGCTAAAGGTTTACTCCTGCACTGCGGAAACACTGCTGGTCTCTGGAGGATATAGTTGTAGTTTTTCTACAGTGTTAAGTCATCATGTTGTATAGCAGCAGCACTGAACCGTGTGCCATGCAGGCTGAGTGGACACTAAACACTGCACCCGGGCCTCATGTATAAACGATGTACGCACAACACCAGGCTCAAACTTTGCGCACGCCACTTTCCACGCACATTTCGGGATTTATAAAAAATAAACGTGACGTGAGAAAGTCGCACCTTTGACCCATCCGTACGCACATTTTGGACACGCTGGGAAATGGAGACTCTGATGACCAAGCAGTGAAATCAAGTAAAATGTTATTATGACGCTTTCAATCGGCTCTTTATGCCATAGGATCAAATTACAGACCTGTAATCATAATAATATCCCAGAGGAACATCCAGACCTTAATCATTTATTTGCCGATCGTCTGATACCCCGAGTCAGAACATGAGAATTACACACTTGTCAAGTCTATTCCTAAGTCTGTTATGGGTCTTATTAGTCAAATAAGAGTGTGAAATGTTGAATGCGTAGTTACGTTCACTCTTTCAAAAAAGAAAAGGTACATTTAGGATATACCTGCCTGCAGTCTCATCTCGCTCTGATGTCATATCGGTGTCACCCTTTTATTCTGGCATAATGCCACTAATTCGGGTTTCCCCCGTTATCGAGGAGAGAGTCGGTCGAGTCAGAGAGCTCCTCACCCCGCCGGTGGCACTGACACTGCGCTTTTAAAAAAATTGTTTTTTTGGGGATACCCGAACTAAGGACATACTTCTGGCGTTGCCTCGACCTCCCAACAAGCATTTCAATTTCACAATCTGTGAAATTTTTCGTCTTGCGCTACGACTTCGCCATTTTCTCATACAAAGAGAATGGAATGACAAGTACATTTACATGCATATCAATATTCATGAAGGGCGTTTCATTAACCATTTATGGCTAATTGTGGGAGTAAACAGGGTGGGAGTAAATGCTCGTTCACGTGCGCACAATTTCAAGTTGATTGATATTTATAAAAGGAAACTGCAATCACAACATGACTTCTGTGATGGAAATGCTTCATGTTGTTGGCTGTGTTTCCTGTTTTATCCAACCAAGTAGGATTCCCAGGCAGACAAAACTAATGCAGCGGTGCCTCTGCATCCCGGGACCTCTCTCCCGTCAGAGTGTGTTCTCTCTGGGACCTTGGTCCCGTCAGAGCGCGTCTTCTCTGGGACCTCTGTCCTGTCAGAGCGCGTCCACTCTGAGACCTCTGTCCCGTCAGAGCGCGTCTTCTCTGGGACCTCTGTCCTGTCAGAGCGCGTCCACTCTGAGACCTCTGTCCCGTCAGAGCGCGTCTTCTCTGGGACCTCTGTCCTGTCAGAGCGCGTCCACTCTGGGACCTCTGTCCCGTCAGAGCGCGTCTTCTCTGGGACCTCTGTCCTGTCAGAGCGCGTCCACTCTGGGACCTCTGTCCCGTCAGAGCGTGTCTTCTCTGGGACCTCTCTCCCGTCAGAGCGCGTCTTCTCTGGGACCTCTGTCCCGTCAGAGCGCGTCCACTCTGGGACCTCTGTCCCGTCAGAGCGCGTCTTCTCTGGGACCTCTGTCCTGTCAGAGCGCGTCCACTCTGGGACCTCTGTCCCGTCAGAGCGTGTCTTCTCTGGGACCTCTCTCCCGTCAGAGCGCGTCCACTCTGGGACCTCGGTCCCGTCAGAGCGCGTCTTCTCTGGGACCTCGGTCCCGTCAGAGCGCGTCCTCTCTGGGCCACAGACCTAATCTGGGTTGTAACATATTTGGGCCTAATGAATATCGATATTTGATCGTTAACAGTGCAAACTGATCAAGATTTTAAAAGACATTTTAAAATGTGCATCCCCTCTGTTAGCAGGATTTCTCACAAAGTTATGAATGGATTTACACCAAACTTTGTGGAAAGTTTGGCCATGGGCAAGGAAGAACTGAATCACTTTTCAAAGGGGGGCGGTGCTTCTCACTAAAGGGCATATAACTTCTGAACAGATTCATGTAATACCATCAAACTCCGTCACTGGACAACAGCCATTTCCTTGTTGCTGACGTCAGAATTGAGGTTTTGGTTCTTACCTCAGGACAGTTCTTGTCCATGTCGGTCAGGTCTTTGGACAGAGCGGACAGCGCCACGTCTTTCTGCAGATGCCACAGAGTGGTGGAATAGATCTCCATTCCTTCAACTCTGTAGGACTCGATACGACGCACCTCGCTGAACATACGCTCCGCCTGCAGACAAATATATCATTAGTACTGAACCCAGTAATATTCACCGGGACTTTTCACTGACAGTTTGGTGGTCAGAGGTCACATGTCAAACCGCACCAAACACCTGAAAATGTCTTGGCCCGGGTCCAGGAGAACTGCGGTGTGGAGCGTTCGGAGAACAAACCAACCACAGCAACCATTTTGATGTTAACTGTTGCTCCGTACGGTTTGATGGGGAGAGGAGACGATACATCTGACAGCCAGCTCCTCATGTTGGAAAGCCTAGCCTAACAAAATGAAGTCTGGACTGATGCTCATATTGACTTTTGGGTTCAGCAGTTACACCTTACTTTGGCCCTGTGTGTGTGTGTGTGTGTGTGTGTGTGTGTGTGTGTGTGTTGGACAGCAGCGTTGCCTGTAAAGCTCTACAGTAAAGTAAGTGAAATTTTCAACACAATCAACCGTCATCATGGAAAAACCCAAGCTGAAAAAGACATAAATTATCCTTTAAGTCAATGTCAGCTAAGAGTAGGAGAAATACCTCAAGGCTCAAATCCATTCAAGTGAAAAGATCAAAGTAAGCTCTGCTGATGTGTGTGTGTGTGTGTGTGTGTGTGTTACCTGTGTGTACTCAGCCAGTTCGAAGTAGGCCCTGCCGATGTGTGTGAGCACCCAGCCGGTGTTGTAGTGTTGGGGGGGCAGTGAGCTCAGGATGCTGACGGCTTCTCTGCAGTTGTATGAGCACAGCGCCTGGTAACCGCGGCCCAGTTCCCGTAGCAACGCCATCACACCGTCTGCACACACACACACACACACACACACACACACACACACAGAGTGAACAACAGTGGTAGCTGAACACTGTCAGCACAGTTTCCACCATCAGGTCAGATGTGGAGTTGTTTCTAAAGCTCAGTCCATGTCAGACGGAGATCTGATCAGCATCTCAGTCATCACAGTCAAAGTGCAGCAGAGTAAGGTATTAGCCTACTCAGACCAAAACAGACGATCACAGAGTTAAATATGTTTCAGTCTCACTTCAAACAGCAGTAATAAACGTGGGAAAAGTGGGAAACTGTCAGGGAAAATAAAATAAAATCTCATCCTAATAACTTCACTTGAACAAAAACCTGTCATTTAAATGATCTCAATTTAATAATAATCTGATTTTAATATTCTATACTAATATAACGTGTTGTGTATTCTATTTCTCAAGCCAGGTTATCGTTTTGTCTGATTTCTTAATATCACTGTGACTTACCTAGTACGTCTGTACTCTGTGGTACTCTAGTATCTAGTATACTGAGTATACTGGGGACCAGTCTGAGGATGTATGTAGTATTATAGCAGTAGTAGTAGCAGTAGTAGCAGTAGCAATAGTAGTACTAGTAGTAGTAGCAGTAGTAGTAGTACCAGTAGTAGCAGCAGCAGTAGTAGTAGCAGCCGTAGTAGTAGTAGTAGTACCAGTTGTAGTAGTAGTAGTAGTACTACCAGTAGTAGTAGTAGTACCAGTAGTAGTAGCAGCAGCAGTAGTAGGTCCTCTATTATTTTCAATTTACATGCGTCCTCTAGGTAAAATTATTCGTCATCATAGTATCCAGGTCCACTGCCATGCAGATGACACCCAGCTCTATGTCCCACTTAAACCTGGTGAAGCAGGTAATTCATCCAATATTAAGGCTTGTCTCAATGACATTAAATGCTGGATGACACAGAATTTGTTCCAGTTTAATGATCCTAAATCTGAGATCATTTTAATTGCCCCCCCCAAATTCTATCAGTTTCTTTCAGTCATCTTGGATGTTTATGCACCAATGTTAGGCATGCCGCCAATAATTTGGGAGTGATTTTCTATTCTGACCTCTCTTTTGATGGCCAAGTGACAGGAGTTGTGCAATCATGTTTTCTTTAGCTGAGGAACATTGCTAAAATTAGATCATTTTTATCATACTCAGACCCTGAAAAGGTCATCCACGCCTTTATTTAATCTCAGCTAGACTATTGTACTGCCCTTTACTCTGGGATTACTCAGAAAGCCATCTCTCGCCTCCAGTTAATACAAAATGCAGCAGCTAGGCTCTTAACCAACTCTAAAAGACGAGACCATATCACTCCCATCCTTGCCTCGCTTCACTGGTTGCCCGTCAGATTTAGAATAGATTTTAAGATTTTGCTGATAACGTTCAAAGCAATGGAGGACCTGGCTCCAAGCTACATCTTTGACTTACTAGCCCCCTATGTGCCTGAACGCAGCCTGCGATCCTCAGGTTTGGCCCTCCCGGTTTAAAGTCCCGCTTCGTCACAAAAGGTGACCGGGCTTCTCCTGTCAGGACCCCTCGATTGTGGAATTCCCTGCCTGAGGATCTCAGGCTGCAAAATCAGCATCATCTTTTAAGTCTCTCCTTAAAACTTACTTTTATGTAAAGGCTTTTTCATAGTGTGGCTGTTATTCCTTCTCTTTTATTACTTTATATCATGATTTTATAATTTTATTTTCTCTTTTATCCTTGTTTTATTCTCTTCCTTTATTATTTTTATTACTTTTACTACCTTACTTACTTTTACTACCTTTTAATCCTACTTTTACTCTTTACTTTATATAAATAAAGTTTATTATTATTATTATTCTTAACATTATTATTAGTTGTATTAGTATTATTATAGTAGTAATATCAGTATCAGTATCAGTAGTATGAGTAGTAGTATCAGTAGTACTATCAGCATTACCTGCAGCAGCTCTCTGGTACTGCGGCGTCTTGTCCACTATACTGGGAACACTGGGATCCAGTCTCAGGATGTCCAGACTCTCGTTCAGGTTGCTGCTGTTTGAAGTCTTGGCTGATTTACATTTAGTTTTCCTGTTGGGAATCTTTGTAGGAAACTTCATCTTCAACTTCTTACTGTTCTCCTACAGAGAGACAGACAGGCAGAGAGACAGAGAGTCAGACAGGCAGAGACAGAGAGACAGACAGGCAGAGAGTGAGAGACAGACAGGCAGAGAGACAGAGAGACAGACAGGCAGAGAGACAGAGAGTCAGACAGGCAGAGACAGAGAGACAGACAGGCAGAGAGTGAGAGACAGACAGGCAGAGAGACAGAGAGACAGACAGGCAGAGAGACAGAGAGACAGACAGACAGAGAGACAGACAGACAGACAGACAGAGAGACAGACAGACAGAGAGCGAAAGACAGACAGGCAGAGACAGACAGGCAGAGACAGAGAGACAGACAGGCAGAGAGACAGAGAGACAGACAGACAGAGAGCGAAAGACAGACAGGCAGAGACAGACAGGCAGAGACAGAGAGACAGACAGGCAGAGAGCGAGAGACAGACAGGCAGAGAGACAGAGAGACAGACAGGCAGAGAGACAGAGAGACAGACAGACAGAGAGACAGACAGACAGAGAGCGAAAGACAGACAGGCAGAGACAGACAGGCAGAGACAGAGAGACAGACAGGCAGAGAGACAGAGAGACAGACAGACAGAGAGCGAAAGACAGACAGGCAGAGACAGACAGGCAGAGACAGAGAGACAGACAGGCAGAGAGCGAGAGACAGATAGGCAGAGACAGAGAGACAGACAGGCAGACAGAGAGAGACAGACAGGCAGAGAGATAGAGAGACAGACAGGCAGAGACAGACAGGCAGAGACAGAGAGAGACAGACAGGCAGAGAGACAGACAGGCAGAGAGGGAGAGACAGATAGGCAGAGACAGAGAGAGACAGACAGGCAGAGACAGAGAGTCAGACAGAGAGAGACAGACAGGCAGAGAGCGAGAGACAGACAGGCAGAGAGCGAGAGACAGACAGGCAGAGACAGAGAGAGACAGACAGGCAGAGACAGAGAGACAGACAGGCAGACAGACAGGCAGAGAGCGAGAGACAGACAGGCAGAGACAGACAGGCAGAGACAGACAGACAGACAGGCAGAGAGCGAGAGACAGACAGGCAGAGAGCGAGAGACAGACAGGCAGAGAGCGAGAGACAGACAGGCAGAGACAGAGAGACAGACAGGCAGACAGACAGGCAGAGAGCAAGAGACAGACAGGCAGAGACAGACAGACAGACAGGCAGAGAGCGAGAGACAGACAGGCAGGGACAGAGAGACAGTCAGACAGAGACAGAGGGAGAGACAGGCAGAGACAGAGACAGACAGACAGGCAGAGAGAGACAGACAGGCAGAGAGAGACAGACAGACAGAGACAGAGGGACAGACAGGCAGAGAGACAGACAGGCAGAGAGAGACAGACAGGCAGAGAGAGACAGACAGGCAGAGAGAGACAGACAGGCAGAGAGACAGACAGGCAGAGAGAGACAGACAGACAGAGACAGAGGGACAGACAGAGGGACAGACAGGCAGAGAGAGACAGACAGGCAGAGAGACAGACAGGCAGAGAGAGACAGACAGACAGAGACAGAGGGACAGACAGAGGGACAGACAGGCAGAGAGAGAGTAGTAATGTAGGGTTAGTACTTTTTTTGTGTTTCTACTTTCCTTCAACCTGCCCCATCTACTTCTACTGTGTTAATACTGTATGTAGTAGTACTGTAGTAGTACTGCAGTACCTTTGCAGTAGAGCTGGCACTAGTAAAGTGTTTGTAGTACTGTATGTAGTAGTACTATAGTAGTACTGCAGTACCTTTGCAGTAGAGCTGGCAATAGTAAAGTGTTTGTAGTACTGTATGCAGTACTGTAGTAGTAGTGCAGTACCTTTGCAGTAGAGCTGGCACTAGTAAAGTGTTTGTAGTACTGTATGCAGTACTGTAGTAGTAGTGCAGTACCTTTGCAGTAGAGCTGGCACTAGTAAACAGTCTGGAACTTCTTCTGGGCTGAACGTTGGGAGGAGCAGACAGACTGGGACTGAGGACCTGAGGGGAGCCACTGAGAGAGAGACAGGTCATCAGACAGTCAGTAAACCAGTCAGTCAGTTCAGTCAGTAAAGAGTCAGTCAGTTCAGTCAGTAAAGACTCAGTCAGTTCAGTCAGTAAAGAGTCAGTCAGTTCAGTCAGTAGAGTTAGTCAGTAAAGAGTTAGTCAGTTCAGTCAGTAAAGACTCAGTCAGTTCAGTCAGTAAAGAGTCAGTCAGTTCAGTCAGTAAAGAGTCAGTCAGTTCAGTCAGTAAAGAGTTAGTCAGTTCAGTCAGTAAAGAGTTAGTCAGTTCAGTCAGTAAAGAGTCAGTCAGTTCAGTCAGTAAAGAGTCAGTTAGTAAAGACTCAGTCAGTTCAGTCAGTAAAGACTCAGTCAGTTCAGTCAGTAAAGAGTCAGTCAGTTCAGTCAGTAAAGAGTCAGTCAGTTCAGTCAGTAAAGAGTCAGTCAGTTCAGTCAGTAGAGTTAGTCAGTAAAGAGTTAGTCAGTTCAGTCAGTAAAGACTCAGTCAGTTCAGTCAGTAAAGACTCAGTCAGTTCAGTCAGTAAAGAGTCAGTCAGTTCAGTCAGTAAAGAGTTAGTCAGTTCAGTCAGTAAAGAGTTAGTCAGTTCAGTCAGTAAAGAGTCAGTCAGTTCAGTCAGTAGAGATAGTCAGTAAAGAGTTAGTCAGTTCAGTCAGTAAAGACTCAGTCAGTTCAGTCAGTAAAGAGTCAGTCAGTTCAGTCAGTAAAGAGTCAGTCAGTTCAGTCAGTAGAGTTAGTCAGTAAAGAGTTAGTCAGTTCAGTCAGTAAAGACAGTCAGTTCAGTCAGTAAAGACTCAGTCAGTTCAGTCAGTAAAGAGTCAGTCAGTTCAGTCAGTAAAGACTCAGTCAGTTCTGTCAGTAAACCAGTCAGTCAATTCAGTCAGTAAAGAGTCAGTCAGTTCAGTCAGTAAAGACTCAGTCAGTAAAGAGTCAGTCAGTTCAGTCAGTAAAGACTCAGTCAGTAAAGAGTTAGTCAGTTCAGTCAGTAAAGAGTCAGTCAGTTCAGTCAGTAAAGACTCAGTCAGTAAAGAGTCAGTCAGTAAAGAGTCAGTCAGTTCTGTCAGTAAAGACTCAGTCAGTTCTGTCAGTAAACCAGTCAGTCAATTCAGTCAGTAAAGAGTCAGTCAGTTCAGTCAGTAAAGAGTCAGTCAGTTCAGTCAGTAAAGACTCAGTCAGTAAAGAGTCAGTCAGTTCAGTCAGTAAAGAGTCAGTCAGTCACTGGTCAGTAGTTAATTGGTGTGATGAGTGGAGCTCTGTGATTGGTTGTTTCATTTACCTGGCCTGAGGAGTGGAGCTCTGTGATTGGTTGTTACAAATTTTTTTTTTAATGCAATGCATTTTGCTTGTTCTTTTATCTAATTTTTTTTCTTTAATCTGTTTTTTTTATCTGCCTTCTATTGATGTAAAGCACTTTCAGCTGCATGTTGTGTATGAAAGGTGCTGTATAAATGAAGGTTTTTATTATTATTATTATTATTATTACAATTACCTGGTGTAAGGAGCGGAGCTCTGTGATTGGTTGTTAGAGTTACCTGATGTGAAGAGTGGAGCTCTGTGATTGGTTGTTTCAGTTACCTGGTGTGAGGAGCGGAGCTCTGTGATTGGTTGTTTCAGTTACCTGGTGTGAGGAGCGGAGCTCTGTGATTGGTTGTTTCAGTTACCTGGTGTGAGGAGCGGAGCTCTGTGATTGGTTGAAGGGGATAGGTAGAACCTCTCTGCTGTTTCCACTCTGACTGAAGACCGACTTTGACTGACTGATCCTGGAAACAGACTGGTAGAGAGACAGACAGGTAAGGAGAGAGAGAGACAGGTCAGGAGAGACAGAGACAGGTCAGGAGAGACAGAGACAGGTCAGGAGAGAGAGAGAGAGACAGGTCAGGAGAGACAGAGAGACAGGTCAGGAGAGACAGAGGCAGGTCAGGAGAGAGAGAGAGAGAGAGACAGGTCAGGAGAGACAGAGAGACAGGTCAGGAGAGACAGAGACAGGTCAGGAGAGACAGAGACAGGTCAGGAGAGAGAGAGAGAGAGAGAGAGAGGAGAGAGAGAGAGAGACAGGTCAGGAGAGACAGAGAGACAGGTCAGGAGAGACAGAGACAGGTCAGGAGAGAGAGAGACAGGTCACGAAAGAGAGAGAGACAGGTCAGGAGAGAGAGACAGGTCAGGAGAGAGAGAGAGAGAGACAGGTCAGGAGAGACAGGTCAGGAGAGAGAGAGACAGGTCAGGAGAGAGAGAGACAGGTCAGGAGAGACAGAGAGACAGGTCAGGAGAGAGAGAGACAGGTCAGGAGAGAGAGAGACAGGTCAGGAGAGACAGAGAGACAGGTCAGGAGAGAGAGAGACAGGTCACGAAAGAGAGAGAGACAGGTCAGGAGAGACAGAGAGACAGGTCAGGAGAGAGAGAGACAGGTCAGGAGAGAGAGAGACAGGTCAGGAGAGACAGAGAGACAGGTCAGGAGAGAGAGAGACAGGTCACGAAAGAGAGAGAGACAGGTCAGGAGAGACAGAGAGACAGGTCAGGAGAGAGAGAGAGAGACAGGTCAGGAGAGACAGAGAGACAGGTCAGGAGAGAGAGATTATTACTAATGTTTTAATGTAGAGTTTCTGTCATTACTAGTCATTAAGGTGTGTGTTAAGGTGTGTGATAAGGTGTGTGATAAGGTGTGTGGTAAGGTGTGTGGTAAGGTGTGTGTTAAGGTGTGTGATAAGGTGTGTGGTAAGTTGTGTGTTAAGATGTGTGGTAAGGTGTGTGTTAAGGTGTGTGATAAGGTGTGTGATAAGGTGTGTGTTAAGGTGTGTGATAAGGTGTGTGATAAGGTGTGTGGTAAGGTGTGTGATAAGGTGTGTGGTAAGTTGTGTGTTAAGATGTGTGGTAAGGTGTGTGTTAAGGTGTGTGATAAGGTGTGTGATAAGGTGTGTGTTAAGGTGTGTGTTAAGATGTGTGGTAAGGTGTGTGTTAAGGTGTGTGTTAAGGTGTGTGTTAAGATGTGTGGTAAGGTGTGTGTTAAGGTGTGTGATAAAGTGTGTGGTAAGGTGTGTGGTAAGATGTGTGGTAAGGTGTGTGTTAAAGTGTGTGGTAAGGTGTGTGTTAAGATGTGTGGTAAGGTGTGTGTTAAGGTGTGTGGTAAGGTGTGTGATAAGGTGTGTGATAAGGTGTGTGGTAAGGTGTGTGTTAAGGTGTGTGTTAAGGTGTGTGGTAAGGTGTGTGTTAAGATGTGTGGTAAGGTGTGTGTTAAAGTGTGTGGTAAGGTGTGTGTTAAGGTGTGTGTTAAGGTGTGTGGTGAGGTGTGTGTTAAGGTGTGTGGTAAGGTGTGTGTTAAGGTGTGTGTTAAGATGTGTGTTAAGGTGTGTGTTAAGGTGTGTGGTGAGGTGTGTGTTAAGGTGTGTGTTAAGGTGTGTGTTAAGGTGTGTGGTAAGGTGTGTGTTAAGGTGTGTGTTAAGGTGTGTGTTAAAGTGTGTGGTAAGGTGTGTGGTGAGGTGTGTGTTAAGGTGTGTGTTAAGGTGTGTGGTAAGGTGTGTGTTAAGGTGTGTGGTAAGGTGTGTGGTAAGGTGTGTGGTAAGGTGTATGTTAAGGTGTATGTTAAGGTGTGTGTTAAGGTGTGTGTTAAGGTGTGTGTTAAGGTGTGTGGTAAGGTGTGTGTACCTTCTTGCTGGGTGCAGTGGGCTGTGTTTCCATTGTAGCAGAGTAGTTCTGTAGATATGAGGGGTCTCCGGGGCTGGGCTCCAGGGGCAGGATGCCAAAACTTAACACACACACACACACACACACACACACACACACACACAGGTTATCTACTGTGTTACCAAAGCATCAATGAATCCAAACAGAATGAAACAAAAATGCCCAAAATGCAAAAGTGAAAGAGAAAAATCTCTCAATCCTTACTGTGTGTGTGTGTGTGTGTGTTAGGGTGTCTACAGGTATAAACAGGTTAAATTTAAGACTTTTTAAGACTTTTTTAATACCACTTTAAATGAAATTTAAGACCAAACTTGCGATGGAAATACACACCAAAAGTGAAAATATACTAAATAAACACATTGATATCAGTTCAAAATGAACAGTAAGGTAAAATGACAGTAATTGGTTGAGTTTAAGAACATTGTCCAAATGTGTTTATTAATGTGAACTATAAAGATAACTCTAAACTATAACGATATGCTGCTGCTCAAGCGTTCACACTACAACGATATCAGCGCAGAATATTCAGAGAAAAAATGGAGCATGATGACTTTACCGACGTGCTTTTATTTTACTCGCTCTCTAAAGTAAATAACGACACCGCCGATTTGGGTTCATGAATTGCTGCAAAAGAGAGAGAGATGGCAGATAATAATGCTCTTTTATGGAGCTTTCATGACATTATTGTGCTTTGTTTATATGAGAGCTAACGGTACTAATGGTCACCAAGTGAAGCTGTTCATTTCTTTACCAGCAGGAGACTCTGCACACATCTACTGTGGATCAGAGAGTAAAGTCTCCTGTAGCCATGTTGAGAGAAACACCTGAACGTCACCGTGGCTGAACGCTTTCAACAGGCTACTGGACACACATGTTGCCTCCCGGTCATATTGAAAACAGGATAATAGCGCATTTGCGGTCAGGTTGGCCAAGACATGATGCCATTTTCTTAGCATCATGCTAGCAGAAGTTATCGAGTTAACTAACTTCCAAGTCAGTAAACGACCTTACCGCTAATTACAGGCGATGGTCTTCGTCAAACAGCGCCGGGTTCCTCTGGACTTCTGTCATCAGTTCCTCAGCAAGCAACACGCCATCACTGCAGTGAATCAGTGAACTACCGAATTCTCCCACCCCGTCCTTTGTAGAACTTTAGTTTGATTGGTTGAAAATGTTTTATCATTGTCTCTACATCCAAAAATCGGGCATTGTGCGCATACCGGAAATTCTCGTGGTGACGACGTGACAAAAAAAATATTTAAGACCCATCCAATCTGAATTTAAGACAATTTAATACTTTTTATTAGTAAATGTCTATTTAAGTCTTTAATGTCTATTTTATTTTTTTAAGGACCCGCGGCCACCCTGGTGTGTGTGTGTGTGTGTGTGTGTGTGTGTGTGTGTGTACCTGGGTGTTAGCGGACTGAGCGCAGCTGGTCCTCCCAGTAAGCTCCGCCCACTCTTAGGTTTGTTCTGTTTGGCCAATAGGGAGCCAGCTGATCCAATGGAAACTGTGTTGGCCAATAGGGAGCCGGTATCCGGGGAGATGAGGGAGGAGTCAATGTAGGAAACCGACGAATCAGACGTCAGCTTCCCATTGGATGATTCTAGATTCAAACGATTCAACTCCTGAAGAGAAAACATTCTAAAATTAAACCATTTAATCAGATTACCAGACTGAACACAGTAATCAGATTACCTCACAGAAGAGTAATCAGATTACCAGTCTGAACACAGTAATCAGATTACCTCACTGAAGAGTAATCAGATTACCAGTCTGAACACAGTAATCAGATTACCTCACTGAAGAGTAATCAGATTACCAGACTGAACAGTAATCAGATTACCAGACTGAACACAGTAATCAGATTACCAGACTGAACACAGTAATCAGATTACCAGACTGAACACAGTAATCAGATTACCTGACTGAAAAGTAATCAGATTACCAGACTGAACATTAATCAGATTACCAGACTGAACACAGTAATCAGATTACCAGACCGAACAGTAATCAGATTACCAGACTGTTTCGGGTGTGTTTGGTTTGCATACCAGTGTGTCCTGTGGAGTCTCCATGAGGGCGGTGTCTAGGCGGTGTGAGGAGTTTTGGGCGGGGCTAACAGGAGGAGGGGGCGGAGCTACAGAGAAGCTCTGAAGAGAAGACAACCTGAAGACCTGATCTGGGTCTGGTTTCTCTCCTGGGAAGACACAATATTATTATTAATATTCATATTTATTAGTTTATTCATATTCAGTTGGTTTCTTGAATGAAAGAAGAAAAAGGGCAGAGAGAAAAGTCAGAGATGTTTCTGGTGTTGAACTCTGACTGAATGAATGATGAAAGGTTTATTTAACAGCTTTACCCAACCTGAGTAAGACTGGTGGGGTTCGGCAACATAGAAGAAGAACAGGCTGCAGCGCCACATGCTGCTTAAATCCAATTAGAAGACATGAAAACACGAGTAACATGGTGCGAAACACACTCTGACATACTGTGGTGATCAAAATAAACCAACAGTCCGTGTCCAACATGAAACGGAGACAACAGGCCCAGCGGAGCGTAACGCCCCAAAAACTCAATTTTACACCCAAAACCTCTGGCCTCCCAAAAAGTGATGATGTCAGAGAAATGGGATTGGCTGATCTGTGTGCCACATTTTGGATGTCAGAGGCCAAATCCTAAATATTCCTGGCTGATGTTATATTACATGTTATATACAGTGTAACATGTATACAACATGTTATACTGTATATTACATGTTATAATATTACTGATGTTATTTTATGAATCTCAACGATTAAAAAATAAAAATAAATCAATCAATAAGCCTAGTCGAATCTAATCTGGCCCTTCCGTAATATTTACCTTACAGTCTGAACACCTGTGTGTGTGTGTGTGTGTGTGTGTGTGTGTGTGTGTGTGTGTTACCTAGATGGCAGAGGTTCTGGAAAGGCGACCAGAGGAACGGGTTGAGAGTTAAACTCCTCTGGAAACATTCTGCACCTTTAGCAACACGATCTGTCTTACTGCTCAGAGAGACAGACAGGGAGAGAGACAGACAGACAGGTAGGGAGACAGGCAGAGAGAGACAGACAGGGAGACAAGCAGACAGGGAGACAGACAGTTAGACAGACAGACAGACAGGTAGATAGACAGATCACCAGTCAGTACAGAATAAGAACAGGAGCACTAGAATTTTAATTGCCAGCAGCATTAAACTACATCTGCCACAGTAGTACTAGTAGTAGTACTAGTAGTAGTACTTTTACTAGTACACATATCTCCACATATCTCAGCAGTGACAGGTAGTACTAGCAGTACTTTACCAGTAAATGCAGTAGTGACAGGCTGTATTAGTAGCACTTTACCAGTAAATGTGTCCCAGCAGTGACAGGGTGAAGGAGGCGGAGTCTCCAAACTCAGTGATGATGTCATCCTGACTCTTCTGTTTATTCAGCACTCCACCAATCAGAACCTGTTCTCCCTCTGCCAGCCTGACAGACAGGTAGACAGTCAGACAGACAGTCAGACAGACAGGTAGGCAGTCAGACAGTTAGACAGGTAGGCAGTCAGTCAGACAGGCAGGCAGTCAGACAGTTAGACAGACAGGTAGGCAGTCAGACAGTCAGGTAGACAGACAGGTAGACAGTCAGACAGTCAGGTAGGCAGTCAGACAGTCAGACAGACAGGTAGGCAGTCAGACAGTTAGACAGGTAGGCAGTCAGTCAGACAGACAGGTAGGCAGTCAGACAGACAGGCAGGCAGTCAGACAGACAGTTAGACAGACAGGTAGGCAGTCAGACAGTCAGGTAGACAGACAGGTAGACAGTCAGACAGACAGGTAGACAGACAGGTAGACAGACAGGTAGGCAGTCAGACAGACAGGTAGGCAGTCAGACAGACAGGTAGACAGACAGGCAGTCAGACAGATGGGTAGACAGACAGACAGGCAGTCAGACAGTTAGACAGACAGGTAGGCAGTCAGACAGTCAGGTAGACAGACAGGTAGACAGTCAGACAGACAGGTAGACAGACAGGTAGACAGTCAGACAGACAGGTAGACAGACAGGCAGTCAGACAGATGGGTAGACAGACAGACAGGCAGGTCTCCATACCCTCCAGTTGTTTTGCAGAAGGCTGAAACATGTTATATTGACAAACTGACATGAGGGAGGAGTTTGGTGAACTGTCCCTTTAAATAGCTCAGTATGTTATATTGACATATAAACTGAGGAGTTTGGTGAACTGTCCCTTTAAATAGCTCAGTATGTTATATTGACATATAAACTGAGGAGTTTGGTGAACTGTCCCTTTAAATAGCTCAGTATGTTATATTGACATATAAACTGAGGAGTTTGGTGAACTGTCCCTTTAAATAGCTCAGTATGTTATATTGACATATAAACTGAGGAGTTTGGTGAACTGTTCCTTTAAATAGCTCCTTGCAGAAAAAGAGTCACATTAGTATGAAGCAACATCAGTGGATAAAACACTTCTTCCCTCCATCTGCCTCTCTGGCCTCTGATTGGTTAGGAAGTGGTAAGGAGGCCTCTGATTGGCCAACAGTGCTTGGTGAATGGACACTGCAGTGAGAGGGCCGGTCTGACCAGACCGCACTCAGGCTGTTTAGATATCATACATGTTCAAACCAGTTTCACATGGAGTGTGAACCAAACCAAAGTGAACCAAACCGAACCAAACCAAAGTGAACCAAACCGAACCAAACCAAAGTGAACCAAACCAAACCAAAGTGAACCAAACCGAACCGAACCAAACCAAAGTGAACCAAACCAAACCAAAGTGAACCAAAGTGAACCAAACCAAACCAAAGTGAACCAAACCAAACCAAAGTGAACCAAAGTGAACCAAACCAAACCAAAGTGAACCAAACCAAACCAAAGTGAACCAAACCAAACCAAAGTGAACCAAACTGAACCAAACCAAACCAAAGTGAACCAAACCAAACCAAAGTGAACCAAAGTGAACCAAACCAAACCAAAGTGAACCAAACCAAACCAAAGTGAACCAAACCAAACCAAAGTGAACCAAACCGAACCAAACCAAACCAAAGTGAACCAAACCGAACCAAACCAGACCAAAGTGAACCAAACCGAACCAAACCAAACCGAACCGAACCAAACTTCACGTTAGTTTTAATTCCTCGGTGGGAAGCAGCAGCGCGCGGCAGACCAGCCTGATCTGAGACTCAGTTTTAACAAGCTCAGGAAACACAAAGCTCTCCGACTGCTACAGCAGCTGTACTTCTTCCTCACGCTGAATTACCAGACATTCCCTCTGTGGCTGAGGAAGACCTTATAAAGAAGTTGAAACACCTCACTGAAGGCAACACGGCTACAACAAGGCACAACTCTGAGTGAGTATGTAAGAGCCAAACGTATTCCTAGGGGCCTAATGCATGTATCAAAACATTGTAGATCGGTTTAAAGATATATTGACGGACTATTTAAATCTAAACAAAAGGACTGGGGGAGAATGGATAGGAAAACACTTACGTCCTTGAATAGGATGAGCAATTTGGTCTGTAAACCAGCTGACAACGGGGGGCTTTGGTCCTTTTGAATAAGGAACATTATGATCAGGAAATTCATTGCCAACTTGCAGACACAACTTTCTATGTCAAATTAGATGGGGATCCTACTAGGACATTCAAACAAGACATAGACTCCTTTCTTCAGGATTCTCTTACAAGGGGCGACATTTCAGAACTTAAGTTCTTAAACGATTATCCCACTGTACCGGGAATGTACGCCTCACCTAATGTACACAAGTCCTCCGGGTCGCCCCGTTGTTGGCTCTAATGCTAGTCTGTTGGAACCTCTATCCATCGTTCTTGACAGGTGGTACAACTACCCTCTTATTTAAAGTAAGTGAGTAAAACTATTTATATAGCACCTTTCAAGACGAGTGTCACAAAGTGCTTCACAAGTTAACACATAAAGACATACACAGTGAAAAAACAAGCAACACACATAAGTGCATCACAAATTAAAACATTAAAAAGATACAGTAACAACATAGTCAACAACACACAGTAGAAAAGGCCTGTCTGTATAAATGGGTTGCTGCTTAAAACTCTCCACAGTATTGACAGATTTAATGTCAGGAGGAAGGCTGTTCCAAAGCCGAGGAGCGACACCAGCGAAAGCACGATCACCTTCGTCCAGGTAATGGGATCCTTTATTGATATTAGGCCCCCCCCCTGCCAACCCACCTACCACCACAAATACATTCAAATTCTGTGGGAAACACTGCTAACTTTTTATTTTTTATTTTTTGGTGGCCGTCTAGTTTGATCAAGCTCTAATGTCAGTTCCCCGCTACATATCACTTCTTCTTCTTTGGTTTTACTGGCAGACTACGCCACCTACTGCACCAGAGTACTCTCCAACAGGTACTGCGGCTGCAGAAAAAAACAGCTTTGGTCGCTGGGTCCTCATTTGACGCTCTAAAATCGAAACGAGGTCAGAGTAGGGGCGTCAAGGCGGTTTGACGCGCCTCATAACCAGGGCTCCAGACTGCGGACATATGCGACCATTTTTTGAGAGTGTGCGAGTTAAAATTTCACGTGGTCGCATTCGTGCGAGTGCATGATGATCATTAGGCTTTTTGTTTTGGTGCCCCTCCGGCACGGGTACTGCGGTAGCCATTGTGGTTGAAAGTAGTACTTTTTCTTCTTCACTGGCTCAGTCGGTCTCTCCCTACCTGCACTGTGTGTTTGGGCCTCTAGGCTACACGAGGCTCCTCTCTGCACCTCAAACTACTTCTATTAACTCTTGTTCTCAGTCTTTATCAGTTCATGGGAAAATTAAAAAAAACAATATTGATAACTATATCAATAGCCTACTTATTATACAAAATATAATATTGATAAACAATATAAAATGTTGCAGTGTCTGGGGTTGGCGGTAAACCGCCAAACCACAGGGGGGCGCTACTTTTTCACCGCGGTAAGAACATTTCAACACCGTCCAGCAGCCCTAATGACAACGTTTCGATCCAAGATGGATCTTGACCTGACGAAGATCCATCTTTGGTGTGCGGGTTCTACTTCTCTCTTTCATCTCAATGAAATCTCCACACAGCACACATTAGCTTCAGGATTGGTTAGAAGGGCTGATGTCGCTTATTGCATGTTTAAAATATCAGACCCGTTTTGGCTACCAAACTCTCACTACTGGCCTCCAGCGTCAATCAATCAAACATCCTCTCATATGGCCGATAGAGAAAGTACAGAAAAGAGACAGACAGGTCTAATGTTTAAACATGCAAAATAACTTTAATTTTTATGCATAACGAGATGTTGTTGTTGTTCTTTTTAGATAGCGACTAGACTAATGCAGATGTGAGAATCATCATGAGAATAAGCAGCAGAGCAAACTGGAAGGGCCAACCTGGTAGAGTGTGTGTGTGTGTGTGTGTGTGTGGTCTTACTTGCTGAGCTCGACGCAGCACTTGGCCAGCAGGAATCGAACCTGCGGTGTGGAGCAGCTGTGAGCCTTCAGCAGCCTGTAGGCCTTATAAGGCTTTCCTGACCGGTAGTAACATGTGGCCAGCAGGTAGAGAGCCTCCTCTGAGTGTACTGAGAGACAGACAGGTAGAGAGACAGACAGGTAGAGAGACAGACAGGTCAACATGTGGCCAGCAGGTAGAGAGCCTCCTCTGAGTGTACTGAGAGACAGACAGGTAGAGAGACAGACAGGTCAACATGTGGCCAGCAGGTAGAGAGCCTCCTCTGAGTGTACTGAGAGACAGACAGGTAGAGAGACAGACAGGTCAACATGTGGCCAGCAGGTAGAGAGCCTCCTCTGAGTGTACTGAGAGACAGACAGGTAGAGAGACAGACAGGTAGAGAGACAGACAGGTCAACATGTGGCCAGCAGGTAGAGAGCCTCCTCTGAGTGTACTGAGAGACAGACAGGTAGAGAGACAGACAGACAGGTCTTACCCTCTGCGTAGAGTCTCTCAGCCAGGAAGACAGCGTCCAGGTAGGCGTAGTGGTTCAGAGCCTGCCACACTGCAGCCTGCACACACACACACACACACACACAGTTAAATCCACACTGCTGTACTGGACTGAAGAAAAGTGATCACTCCTGGTTACAGTTCACCCTGCAGAGATCACTCCTGGTCACAGTTCACCCTGCAGCGATCACTCCTCGTTAGTTCACCCTGCAGAGATCACTCCTGGTTACAGTTCACCCTGCAGAGATCACTCCTCGTTAGTTCACCCTGCAGAGATCACTCCTCGTTACAGTTCACCCTGCAGAGATCACTCCTCGTTAGTTCACCCTGCAGAGATCACTCCTCGTTACAGTTCACCCTGCAGAGATCACTCCTCGTTAGTTCACCCTGCAGAGATCACTCCTCGTTACAGTTCACCCTGCAGAGATCACTCCTCGTTAGTTCACCCTGCAGAGATCACTCCTCGTTACAGTTCACCCTGCAGAGATCACTCCTCGTTACAGTTCACCCTGCAGAGATCACTCCTCGTTAGTTCACCCTGCAGAGATCACTCCTCGTTACAGTTCACCCTGCAGAGATCACTCCTCGTTAGTTCACCCTGCAGAGATCACTCCTCGTTAGTTCACCCTGCAGAGATCACTCCTGGTTACAGTTCACCCTGCAGAGATCACTCCTCGTTAGTTCACCCTGCAGAGATCACTCCTGGTTACAGTTCACCCTGCAGAGATCACTCCTCGTTAGTTCACCCTGCAGCGATCACTCCTCGTTACAGTTCACCCTGCAGAGATCACTCCTCGTTAGTTCACCCTGCAGCGATCACTCCTCGTTACAGTTCACCCTGCAGAGATCACTCCTCGTTACAGTTCACCCTGCAGAGATCACTCCTTGTTACAGTTCACCCTGCAGAGATCACTCCTCGTTAGTTCACCCTGCAGAGATCACTCCTCGTTACAGTTCACCCTGCAGAGATCACTCCTCGTTACAGTTCACCCTGCAGAGATCACTCCTCGTTACAGTTCACCCTGCAGAGATCACTCCTCGTTACAGTTGCGCGTGCCACAACTCCTTGCAGACTTGCCAAAAATGCGCATAAACAGCGTAAGTAGGATTTGGTGATATATTTGAATTCCAAATATAATACAAAACATCACTTTCACCATCAGCTGACGAGCTTCCATGCTGACAGATTCACAACTCTCCTGTCATATTTCCCTTGTTTATATCACTCCTGAAAGTGATATTTGAGACACTTTGTTAGGTCGACTGGGTCACAGATCAGCATCAGTCTGCCTGTCAGCTCAGTGCAGGGAGGGAAGGAGAGAAAGAGCAGGAGGAGGAGGAGGAGGAGGAGGAGGAGGAGGAGGAGGAGGAGCGGCAAGTGGAGACAAAACGTTGGTCAATGTACAGCCACTGATGTAAATGGATCTGTAAGGAGCTGTTCTGACCTGGCAGGCTCCGCTCACCCAGCCTGTCTCTCTCCTGTCTTCCTCCTGTCTCCCTCCCGTCTCTCTCCTGTCTTCCTCCTGTCTCTCTTCTGTCTCCCTCCTGTCTCCCTCCCGTCTCTCTCCTGTCTTTCTTCCTGTCTCTCTTCTTTCTCCCTCCTGTCTCTCTCCTGTCTCCCTCCTGTCTCTCCTCCTGTCTCCCTCCTGTCTCTTCTGTCTCTCTCCTGTCTTTCTTCCCGTTTTTCCTCCCGTCTCTCTCCTGTCTTTCTTCCTGTCTCTCTCCTGTCTCCCTCCTGTCTCTCTCCTGTCTTCCTCCTGTCTCTCCTCCTGTCTCTGCTCCTGTCTTTCTTCCTGTCTCCCTCCTGTCTCTCTCCTGTCTCCCTCCTGTCTCTCTCCTGTCTTTCTTCCCATCTTTCCTCCCGTCTCTCTCCTGTCTTTCTTCCTGTCTCTCTTCTGTCTCTCCCCTGTCTCCCTCCTGTCTCTTCTGTCTCTCCTCCTGTCTCCCTCCTGTCTCTCCTCCTGTCTCTCTCCTGTCTCTCCTCCTGTCTCCCTCCTGTCTTTCTTCCTGTCTCCCTCCTGTCTATCCTCCTGTCTCTCTCCTGTCTCTCTCCTGTTTCTCTCCTGTCTCCCTCCTGTCTCTCTCCTGTCTCCCTCCTGTCTCTCTCCTGTCTCCCCCCTGTCTCTCTCCTGTCTCCCTCCTGTCTCTCTCCTGTCTTTCTTCCTGTCTCCCTCCTGTCTATCCTCCTGTCTCTCTCCTGTTTCTCTCCTGTCTCCCTCCTGTCTATCCTCCTGTCTATCCTCCTGTCTCTCTCCTGTCTCTCTCCTGTTTCTCTCCTGTCTCTCCTCCTGTCTCCCTCCTGTCTCTCTCCTGTTTCTCTCCTGTCTCCCTCCTGTCTATCCTCCTGTCTATCCTCCTGTCTCTCTCCTGTCTCTCTCCTGTTTCTCTCCTCCTGTCTCCCTCCTGTCTCTCTCCTGTCTCTCTCCTGTCTTTCTTCCTGTCTCCCTCCTGTCTATCCTCCTGTCTCTCTCCTGTCTCTCCTCCTGTCTCCCTCCTGTCTCTCTCCTGTCTCTCTCCTGTCTCTCTCCTGTCTCCCTCCTGTCTCTCTCCTGTCTATCCTCCTGTCTCTCTCCTGTTTCTCTCCTGTCTCTCCTCCTGTCTCCCTCCTGTCTCTGCTCCTGTCTTTCTTCCCGTCTTTCCTCCCGTCTCTCTCCTGTCTTTCTTCCTGTCTCCCTCCTGTCTCCCTCCTGTCTCTTCTGTCTCTCTCCTGTCTCCCTCCTGTCTCTCTCCTGTCTTTCTTCCCATCTTTCCTCCCGTCTCTCTCCTGTCTTTCTTCCTGTCTCTCTTCTGTCTCTCCCCTGTCTCCCTCCTGTCTCTCTCCTGTCTCTTCTGTCTCTCCTCCTGTCTCCCTCCTGTCTCCCCTCCTGTCTCTCCTCCTGTCTCCCTCCTGTCTCCCTCCTGTCTCTCTCCTGTCTCTTCTGTCTCTCTCCTGTCTTTCTTCCCGTCTTTCCTCCCGTCTCTCTCCTGTCTCTTCTGTCTCTCCCCTGTCTCCCTCCTGTCTCTCCCCTGTCTCCCTCCTGTCTCTCTCCTGTCTCTCTCCTGTCTTCCTCCTGTCTCCCTCCTGTCTCCTCTGTCTCTCTCCTGTCTCCCTCCTGTCTCTCTCCTGTCTCCTCTGTCTCTCCTCCTGTCTCCCTCCTGTCTCTCCTCCTGTCTCTCTCCTGTCTCCCTCCTGTCTCCCTCCTGTCTCCCTCCTGTCTCTCTCGTGTCTCTCCTCCTGTCTCCCTCCTGTCTCTCTCCTGTCTCTCCTCCTGTCTCTCCTCCTGTCTCCCTCCTGTCTCTCTCCTGTCTTCCTCCTGTCTCCCTCCTGTCTCTCTCCTGTCTCCCTCCTGTCTCTCTCCTGTCTTCCTCCTGTCTCCCTCCTGTCTCTCCTCCTGTCTCCCTCCTGTCTCTCCTCCTGTCTCCCTCCTGTCTCTCCTCCTGTCTCTCTCCTGTCTCCCTCCTGTCTCCCTCCTGTCTTTCCTTCTGTCTTTCTTCCTGTCTCTCTTCTGTCTCCCTCCTGTCTCTCTCCTGTCTCTCTCCTGTCTCTCTCCTGTCTTTCCTTCTGTCTTTCTTCCTGTCTCTCTTCTGTCTCCCTCCTGTCTCTTCTGTCTCTCTCCTGTCTCCCTCCTGTCTCTCTCCTGTCTCTCTCTTGTCTTTCTTCCCATCTTTCCTCCCGTCTCTCTCCTGTCTTTCTTCCTGTCTCTCTTCTGTCTCTCCCCTGTCTCCCTCCTGTCTCTCCTCCTGTCTCTCCTCCTGTCTCCCTCCTGTCTCTCCTCCTGTCTCCCTCCTGTCTCTCTCCTGTCTCTTCTGTCTCTCTCCTGTCTTTCTTCCCGTCTTTCCTCCCGTCTCTTCTGTCTCTCCTCCTGTCTCCCTCCTGTCTCTCTCCTGTCTCTCCTCCTGTCTCTCCTCCTGTCTCCCTCCTGTCTCTCCTCCTGTCTCCCTCCTGTCTCTCTCCTGTCTCTTCTGTCTCTCTCCTGTCTTTCTTCCCGTCTTTCCTCCCGTCTCTTCTGTCTCTCCTCCTGTCTCCCTCCTGTCTCTCCTCCTGTCTCCCTCCTGTCTCTCTCCTGTCTTTCCTTCTGTCTCTCCTCCTGTCTCTCTCCTGTCTCCCTCCTGTCTTTCTTCCTGTCTCTCTTCTGTCTCTCTTCTGTCTTTCTCCTGTCTTTCCTTCTGTCTTTCTTCCTGTCTCTCTTCTGTCTCTCTTCTGTCTCCCTCCTGTCTCTCTCCTGTCTCTCCTTCTGTCTCTCTCCTGTCTTTCCTTCTGTCTTTCTTCCTGTCTCTCTTCTGTCTCCCTCCTGTCTCTCTCCTGTCTCCCTCCTATCTCTCTTCTGTCTCCCTCCTGTCTCTCTCCTGTCTCCCTCCTATCTCTCTTCTGTCTCCCTCCTGTCTCTCTCCTGTCTCCCTCCTGTTTCTCTCCTGTCTCTCTCCTGTCTATCCTCCCGTCTATCCTCCTGTCTCCCTCCTGTCTATCCTCCTGTCTCTCTCCTGTCTCTCCTCCCGTCTATCCTCCTGTCTCCCTCCTGTCTATCCTCCTGTCTCTCTCCTGTCTCTCCTCCTGTCTCCCTCCTGTCTCTCTCCTGTCTCCCTCCTGTCTCTCTCCTGTCTCTCTCTTGTCTCTCTCCTGTTTCTCTCCTGTCTCTCTCCTGTCTATCCTCCTGTCTCTCTCCTGTCTCTCTCCTGTTTCTCTCCTGTCTCTCTCTTGTCTCTCTCCTGTTTCTCTCCTGTCTCTCTGCTGTCTCTCTGCTGTCTCTCCTGTCTCTCTCCTGTCTCCCTCCTGTCTCTCTCCTGTTTCTCTCCTGTCTCTCTCCTGTCTCTCTCCTGTCTCTCTCCTGTCTCTCTCCTGTCTCTCTCCTGTCTCTCTCCTGTGTCTCTCTTGTCTCTCTCCTGTCTCTCTCCTGTCTCTCTCCTGTCTCTAGGGATGGGAATCGAGAACCGGTTCCAGTTGAGAACGGTTCCAAATTGTCTGATCCATCGGAATCGTATGCCTCCGAGGTTATCAATTCCTTTTATCGATGCCGGCATGTTTTTCTGACAGTTGCGCATGCGCATTGCAAAAACTCATGCGTCATGATATCAAACTCTGCATCTACGCTACTGGAAACTTGCAACAAGAAGGAGTCATGGCGGAGAGGAAGAAACTGTCCAAAGCGTGGCTTCATTTCGCGAAGAAAGATGACAACAGTGCTACTTGTAACGTCTGTAAAATGATAATTTCTGTGTTCACACATAGCGTTTTTTGATGTGGAAAAAGCGCTGCCTGGAGCGCTTTTTGTGAGGAGAAATAAGAAGCGGATCATGGCAACGTCACCTGAGGTTAGCTGAGCGGCTGCTAGCTCACTGACCGGCTGGTTAGCCGAGCGGCTGCTAGCTCACTGACCGGCTGGTTATCTAACCGGCTACTAGCTCACTGACCGGCTGGTTAGCCGAGCGGCTGCTAGCTCACTAACCGGCTGGTTAGCTAACCGGCTACTAGCTCACTGACCGGCTGGTTAGCCGAGCGGCTGCTAGCTCACTAACTGGCTGGTTAGCCGAGCGGCTGCTAGCTCACTAACCAGCTGGTTAGCCGAGCGGCTGCTAGCTCACTGACCGGCTGGTTAGCTAACCGGCTACTAGCTCACTGACCGGCTGGTTAGCCGAGCGGCTGCTAGCTCACTAACCGGCTGGTTAGCCGAGCGGCTGCTAGCTCACTAGCTCACTAACCGGCTGGTTAGCCGAGCGGCTGGTTAGCCGAGCGGCTGCTAGCTCACTAACCGGCTGGTTAGCTCTTCTAGCAGACAGAACAGTGTTGTGCAACAAGCAAAGGCTTACCAGATATTTCCAATACATGTCCAGTATAATCCATGCTGCCTTTATGATCGCTGTTGCGGTAACGGAAATTCACTTATTACAACGTCCCATTTCCCACTTTCTCCATTTTTGTTGTTGCTATGGGAAACGGCCAGCGTCTCTGTGATCGCGATTGGTCGGCTAGAAAAAGCGGTTCACGTCACCCGGCGCTTTTCTGAAAAGCGCTCCGCTCTGACGAAAAAAACGCCGCTGCAGCGCTTTTCGGGAGCGGCCGCTTTTTGTGCGCCTTGCTGCCGCTTCCCATTACTTTTAATGAGGAAAGGGCGCTGGCGGTTGGGGAAAAAACGCTATGTGTGAACGCAGCCAGGGTGGAAACACCAGCAATATGTTGAAACATCTTAGGGTAACCATCTAACCATCTTATTTGTTTTCCAAATTATATCATTTTAAGAAAAGGAGCATTGTAATTTATTTTAACATTCTACACTGTGTTCAGACTCAAGAGATAATAAAACAGCTGCGTTGACGCTGAAAACCTGTGTAGGCCTACTTTTTTTTTTCCACACAGAAAATTGATCGGGAATCAATAAGGGAATCGATAAAGAACCGGACCGATAAGCAGAATCGATAATGGCATTGGTATCAATAAAATCTTATCAATTCCCATCCCTACCTGTCTCTCTCCTGTCTCTCTTCCTGTCTCTCCTCCTGTCTCTCTCCTGTCTCTCTCCTGTCTCTCTTCCTGTCTCTCCTCCTGTCTCTCTCCTGTCTTTCCTCCTGTCCCTCTCCTGTCTTTCCTTCCGTCTTTCCTCCTGTCTCTCTCCTGTCTTTCCTCCTGTCTTTCCTACTGTCTCTCTCCTGTCTTTCCTTCCGTCTTTCCTCCTGTCTCTCTCCTGTCTTTCCTCCTGTCTCTCTCCTGTCTTTCCTTCTGTCTTTCCTCCTGTCTCTCTCCTGTCTCTCTCCTGTCTTTCCTTCCGTCTTTCCTCCTGTCTCTCTCCTGTCTTTCCTTCCGTCTTTCCTTCTGTCTTTCCTCCTGTCTCTCTCCTGTCTTTCCTCCTGTCTCTCTCCTGTCTTTCCTCCTGTCTTTCCTTCTGTCTCTCTCCTGTCTTTCCTTCTGTCTCTCTCCTGTCTTTCCTCCTGTCTCTCTCCTGTCTCTCTCCTGTCTTTCCTTCTGTCTCTCTCCTGTCTTTCCTTCTGTCTCTCTCCTGTCTTTCCTCCTGTCTCTCTCCTGTCTTTCCTTCTGTCTTTCCTCCTGTCTCTCTCCTGTCTTTCCTTCTGTCTTTCCTCCTGTCTCTCTCCTGTCTTTCCTTCTGTCTCTCTCCTGTCTTTCCTTCTGTCTTTCCTCCTGTCTCTCTCCTGTCTTTCCTTCTGTCTTTCCTCCTGTCTCTCTCCTGTCTTTCCTCCTGTCTCTCTCCTGTCTTTCCTTCTGTCTTTCCTCCTGTCTCTCTCCTGTCTTTCCTCCTGTCTCTCTCCTGTCTTTCCTTCTGTCTTTCCTCCTGTCTCTCTATACCAGCAAATACCAACAAATACCAGCAAATACCGGCTAACAGAAACCATGAATCACTATCTGACAATCACATTTAAATTATTTAAATTTACTTATATCAGAGTTAACAGCTGATATGTTGTTAGTGTTGTTAGTTAACAGCTGATATGTTGTTAGTGTTGTTATTTACAGCTGATATGTTGTTAGTGTTGTTATTTACAGCTGATATGTTGTTAGTGTTATTTACAGCTGATATGTTGTTAGTGTTGTTAGTTAACCAGCTATGTTGTTAGTTAACAGCTGATATGTTGTTAGTGTTGTTAGTTAACCAGCTGATATGTTGTTAGTGTTGTTAGTTAACCAGCTGATATGTTGTTAGTTAACAGCTGATATGTTGTTAGTGTTGTTAGTTAACCAGCTGATATGTTGTTAGTTAACAGCTGATATGTTGTTAGTGTTGTTAGTTAACCAGCTGATATGTTGTTATTTACAGCTGATATGTTGTTAGTGTTGTTAGTTAACCAGCTGATATGTTGTTAGTGTTATTTACAGCTGATATGTTGTTAGTGTTATTTACAGCTGATATGTTGTTAGTGTTGTTAGTTAACAGCTGATATGTTGTTAGTTAACAGCTGAGATGTTGTTGTTAGTTAACAGCTGATATGTTGTTATTGTTGTTAGTTAACAGCTTATATGCTGTTATTGTTGTTAGTTAACATCTGATATGTTGTAAGTGTTGCTGTTCAGCCTTTTATGGTCATTTTAAGCTCATGCTAACGTTAGCTAGCGTTAGCAACAAGACCCAGCTGGAGGCTAGCCAACTGTTAGCTGACAACACCTTACTGCCACTGCTGGCCAAGAGTCAGAAACCTGACATGCTACTCAACAAGTCGACTGTTATTCATTAAAACCTTCTATATTTTCGTCCTGGGTTTAAACGGAATTCGCCTGACTGAGGCTGCTCGGCTAACGGTTAGCCACGGCGTCACTAGCCGGCTAACTGGATTCTTTAGCATTAGCAGTGTTACCAGTAGCCAAGGTAGCAATGATACGTTCAGTCTCGTCACGCCAAACTACATTCAACATCTGGCAGTTTAATGTTACAGTGCTTACCAGCAAAGACACACAACTGGTAGAACATGACTTAAGACCTTACACCATTCCATACTGTCCACTGGTAAATTCGGCACACATATACTCCACCAGGCAACATCTGCTACAATACAATGTAAAGTTTTACGATTATTCGCACTGGTTGCTACCGCCCTCCAGGATGTATTTGGTGGGTGAGGATCGTGGGAATAGCACGCGAACTGGTTTCAGAAGTTACTATTTTATTGAAGTAAGCCCCGATTGGTACATTGGATGTACACCGAAGTGAAGAGTGGCTACTAGTAATTCTGAAAAGGCCTTAAGTCATGCTGTACCATGTATGTTATTTTGCCGATAAGCCAGACAACATTAACCTGCCAGATTTTTTAAAAGGAGTTTGGCATGTTTTCTCCACTGATGAGAACGGCACTTCGAAGCCGATGTTAGCTAACGCTAGCGAGCTAGCTTCGCGTAAAAGTCTTGTGCTACATGGTAACCTCAACCAACACAACCGACCACATTATGATGACAGCGCTATTTAATACTGATACTACTGTAATAAGCTCCATGTGTGAGCTGCTAGCGGCTAGCGGCAGGCTGCGGGGCCTGCGGCGGGGAGAAGGCTCTCAGACCGCGGGCTGGAGTAGCTGCTGAGGCCGGAGCAGAGAAGGCAGCACGGGCTTGGAAAATACCTCGCCTCCGCCACATGACAACAAACTGAACGGTGTCTTTTACCTGGACAGGTTCCTGCAGCACCGTCATTCCGCTATGAGACTCCGTCTATCCTTTCCTGTTGTCTGTTTTCCCTCTTTCTCTGTTCCTTTCTTCACTTCAGTCTCCAGGAGGAGCCGGACAGCCGAAGATTTGAACACACCGACCGTTAGGAGCCGAACACAGCCGAAGTTTCCCGACGGATGTAGAGGGCTTGGGCGAAGATGGACGACTGCCTCCGGTGAATCCCGAAGCAGATATCCGCCCTCTGCTGGTATAATCAATGTAGTAAGTAAAAAGTCGTCAGGTCGCCGTGTCGCCCTGCTGGCTGTTTGTTCATTCTTGACAGTCATTTCTCATGTTAACTGTATAAACTCCACCAGACAAGTCGTTTGTGAATAGAGGAGGTTATAAACTATACTTATCGATTATGTCATGTTTAATGCCACCCATTTTCTCCATTCTTATTTCTGTTTTATTTTTCTTTGCTGTATCCTGTTACTATTTGTTGCCCCAATTTCCCCACAGGATCCTTAAAGTTTCGTCTTATCTCACCTCATCCAAGCTGTGATGAAGTTCTCTGCAACAGAACCAAGCAGGAAACATTTGTCCAGTTGAATCTGTGCTTTTCTTCCCCTTGGTTCTGTCCCTTGGTTCTGTCAGCTCGGTTCTGTCAGCTTGGTTCTGTCCCTTGGTTCTGTCAGCTTGTTTCTGTCAGCTTGGTTCTGTTCCTTGGTTCTGTCAGCTCGGTTCTGTCAGCTTGGTTCTGTCAGCTTGGTTCTGTCCCTTGGTTCTGTCAGCTTGGTTCTGTCAGCTCAGTTCTGTCAGCTTGGTTCTGTCAGCTTGGTTCTGTTCCTTGGTTCTGTCCCTTGGTCCTGTCAGCTTGGTTCTGTCAGCTCAGTTCTGTCAGCTTGGTTCTGTCAGCTTGGTTCTGTTCCTTGGTTTTGTCAGCTCGGTTCTGTCAGCTTGGTTCTGTCAGCTTGGTTCTGTCAGCTTGGTTCTGTTCCTTGGTTCTGTCCCTTGGTTCTGTCCCTTGGTTCTGTCAGCTTGGTTCTGTCAGCTCAGTTCTGTCAGCTCGGTTCTGTCAGCTTGGTTCTGTTCCTTGGTTCTGTCAGCTCGGTTCTGTCAGCTTGGTTCTGTCAGCTTGGTTCTGTTCCTTGGTTCTGTCCCTTGGTTCTGTCAGCTTGGTTCTGTTCCTTGGTTCTGTTCCTTGGTTCTGTCCCTTGGTTCTGTCAGCTTGGTTCTGTCCCTTGGTTCTGTTCCTTGGTTCTGTCCCTTGGTTCTGTCAGCTTGGTTCTGTTCCATGGTTCTGTCCCTTGGTTCTGTCAGCTTGGTTCTGTCCCTTGGTTCTGTTCCTTGGTTCTGTCCCTTGGTTCTGTCAGCTCGGTTCTGTCAGCTTGGTTCTGTTCCTTGGTTCTGTCAGCTTGGTTCTGTTCCTTGGTTCTGTCCCTTGGTTCTGTCAGCTTGGTTCTGTTCCATGGTTCTGTCCCTTGGCTCTGTTCCTTGGTTCTGTTCCTTGGTTCTGTCAGCTTGGTTGTGTTCCTTGGTTCTGTCAGCTTGGTTCTGTCAGCTTGGTTGTGTTCCTTGGTTCTGTCAGCTTGGTTCTGTCCCTTGGTTCTGTCAGCTTGGTTCTGTTCCTTGGTTCTGTCCCTTGGTTCTGTCAGCTTGGTTCTGTCCCTTGGTTCTGTCAGCTTGGTTCTGTTCCTTGGTTCTGTCCCTTGGTTCTGTCAGCTTGGTTCTGTCAGCTTGGTTCTGTCCCTTGGTTCTGTCAGCTTGGTTCTGTTCCTTGGTTCTGTCCCCTGGTTCTGTCAGCTTGGTTCTGTCAGCTTGGTTCTGTCCCTTGGTTCTGTCAGCTTGGTTCTGTTCCTTGGTTCTGTTCCTTGGTTCTGTTCCTTGGTTCTGTCCCTTGGTTCTGTCAGCTTGGTTCTGCGACCGAACAAAGCTGCCACTGATGTTTTGAATTAGCTGAATATTCCTGTTTTGTCTTGTTCAGTCATTTAAAGCTTTCTTGCATATGTGGATATGCAGACTGCAGCTGGTGCTCTCTGCTGGGGAACACAGAGAGTCCAGTCCGCTCTGGTTTAGTCCACTTCGTGGCACTAGTGGCACGGTGGCGCAGTGGTAGCGCTGTCGCCTCACAGCAAGAAGGTTCTGGGTGCGATTCTCGCCTGGGTCGCTGTTGGCACTGGGGGTATGTTCTCCCCATGCCTTTGGTGCCTAGTACCCAGGTGGGTTATCTCGTGAAAAGGGGCCTTTCTGTGTGGAGTTTGCATGTTCTCCCCGTGCTCACCTGGGGTTTCCTCCATACGATAAGAACCCCCCACTAAAAACATGCAAGAAGATCGTCGCCTGACCAGCGATGGTCCAAGAAGAAGTTGGTCCCCGGGCGCCGCGCTACAGGCTGCCCACCGCTCCTGGCCTGCCTGAGGAGGAGGACGAGCCAGGATGGGATAAAAGCGGAGAATACATTTCACGGCGCCATTTCAGCATGTGTGTGTGTGTGCCACCGCCGAACACGTGTGTGGTCGTTGTGACGAAAATAAAGACGGGTTTGTCCGTCCCTGTTTGTTTGTTGTTCAGTTCAGTCCAGTAAGTCCACCTGTGTGTGTGTGTGTGTACAGATGACACCTGGTGGCTAACATCAGGTACTACAACAGGGGGCAGCGCCGGTGTTTACACCGGGGGACGAACCTGCACAGAACACTGGAAAGCATTTATGTCAACAAGGAAGTTGGACCGAGATAAACATGCCTTAACATGAAGGAGCGAGAAGGAGTGATGCACTCTGGGTAACGTAGTAGTGCTGAAAGCCCCTGTGGCATGGAAGATGGCCTGTCTCCGCCTGTGATGGATTGAAAAATTATATAATATAATATCATATAATATAATATAATGAAAGAAGGCAATAAGTTTTCTGAGTCAAAATGAGAGATGAGAGAGAGACAGTAAGTAAAGTTTAAGTAAGTAAAGTTTATTTATATAGCACCTTTCACAGAGCAAAGTCACAAAGTGCTTCACAGGAGTAAAATAGTTAAAATAAGACCATCAAATAGTAAGAAACAATAAAACATAAAAACAAAGGACATAAAAACACAGAAATACAGACACAAGAGGCTAGACAAAGGCCAGTCTGAACAGATGAGTCTTCAGCTGCTTTTTAAAAGTGTCAACAGACACCGCAGATCTTAAGTCCAGTGGAAGAGCGTTCCACAGTTTAGGAGCCACAATCTCAAAGCCTCCATCACCTTTTGTTTTGAGTCTGGAGCGAGGGACGAGCAGTCAGCCTGGTCAGACCTGAGTGACCTGCTGGTGCTGTAGGGATGGAGCAGGTCGCAGGTGTACTCAGCTGCCTGACCATGCAGGGCTCTATATGTGATTACAAGAACCTTAAATTGATCCTAAACTTGATGGGAAGCCAGTGTAAGGAAGCTAAGATGGGTGTGATGTGAGACGTCCTGCTGGACCTGGTCAGCAGCCTCGCAGCAGCGTTCTGGACCATCTGGAGACGGTCCAGGGATGACTTGCTGAGGCATGTGAAAAGGGAATTACAGTAGTCCAGGCGGGATGATATGAAGGCATGAATAATCATCTCCAACTCAGGTTGTGACACAACAGACTTGAGTTTGGCAATGTTTCTAAGATGGAAAAAACATGTATGGGTCACTGACTTAATATGTTGATCAAAGTACATCCTGATCAAAAATAACACCAAGATTTCTAAGGTTAGACCGTACAGTTGAGGAAAGGGACCCAACACACTGAGCAATCTTGGAAACGATGCTGTCTGAAGCAATAATAAGAACCTCAGTCTTGTCTGAGTTAAGCTGTAGAAAGTTGTTGGCCATCCAGTCCTTAATGGCAATCAGACAATCGTGCAAAACAGACAGTTTGTCAGTCTTATCTGGCTTAAAAGAGATGTACAGCTGAATATCACCAGCGTAGCAGTGATAAGAAATACCTTTAAATTTGCTAATAATCAGTCCTAGGGGAAGCATATATAAAGCAAATAAGATAGGACCCAGAACAGAACCCTGGGGCACACCGCAGGACAGGGCAGCAGGTGCAGACATGTAGGGACCAACCGACACAGAAAAACTCCTATCCAAGAGACAGGAGGAGAACCAGTCCAGGGCTCCCAGAGACACCCACCCACTGCCTGAGCCTTTCAGTCAGGATGCAGTGATCTACAGGATCGAAAGCTGTGCTAAGATTCAGCAGCACCAAAACGGAGCATTCACCCACATCAGAAGACATCATGATGTCATTGGAGACTCTGAGAAGAGCTGTTTCAGTGGAGCGCTCCTGACGGAAACCAGACTGGAACTTATCAAGAATGTTGTGTGCATTCAGAACAGCAGTGAGCTGTTTGGCAACATCTTTTTCTAAAATTTTTGAGATAAAAGACAACTTGGATATAGGCCTATAGTTTTTGGGCTGGGATGGATCAAGGTTAGTTTTTTTTAGGAGAGGCTGAACAACTGCATGTTTAAAATAAGATGGGGCGCAACCAGATTGCAGGGAGCTATTAATAATAGACACCAGGCACGGACCAATAGACCGAAGTACATTTTTAAACATAGACGTTGGTAAGATATCTAAGGGGCTTGAAGAAGTTTTCATAGTGCCCATCAGATCAATGAGATCTTGCAGGGAAATGGGAGAGAAGCAGTTCAAAATTGATGGCTGAGTTGGGCAGACGGAAAGGGGAGTGGAAGAGGGGATGATGCTTGCCCTAACATCTCTAACCTTATCCACAAAGAAGGAGAGAAAGTTACTGCAATCCTCATTTGAAAATACAGGCACATCAGGGGGTGCAGGAGTGACAATGTTGTTGATAGTGTCAAATAGGACTTTAGGATTTCGTTTACTGGAGGATATTAAGTTAGCAAAGTAAGAAGCCCTCGCATCCTTAACCACATTGTTAAAATCAGTTAAGAGGTCTTTGCAATAGAGACGGTGAACTTGGAGCTTGGTGGATTTCCACAGTCGCTCCACCCTCCGACATTTACACCTGAAACAACGAATAGTGACGTTTAACCAGAGGGATGAACTGACGGAGGGAACAAGTCGAGTTTTACGAGGAGCCACTTCATCCAAAATGGAAGAGCAATGCACATTAAAGGAGTGGACCAGACAATCAACGTCAGCGTGAGAAGTCCGCACTGCGCTTGGGTCAAAAGCTGCAGAAGATTTCTCTGCTGAGAGGCGATTTAAGATGCGAGAGCAATTTACAGGGCAGAGGATCTAAATTAAAAGACAGGTTGAACAAAACACATTCATGATCAGTAACATGCAGCTCCTCAGAGCAAATAGAATCAATATTTAAACCAAGCGTAAAAACAAGGTCCAAGGTATGACCCCTAATGTGCGTGTGACCAGACACATGTTGAATACAATTTAAAGACTCAGTGACATTAAGAAAATCAGCAGCAAAACTGCTTGTATTGTCATCAACGTGAATATTAAAATCACCAACCATAATAACTCTGTCCAGCCTAATGACAGAGGATAAAAAATCACTGAATTCAGACATAAAAGAACTATTTGAGCCAGGGGGGCGGTAGATTAAAATACAATAAAACGGATTTGAACGACCAACTGACCAACTTTGGTCAGACAGGGAGAGAGAGAGACAGGAAGAGTTAATAAGTAAGATTTTATTTATACAGCAGTTTTAAAAACACAGTTACAGAATGCTGCTCATAATAAAGATGGAGATAATAATACTTTAGATACGTACAGAGAGATACATACAGAGAGGTACATACAGAGAGGTACATACAGAGAGGTACATAGAGAGATACATACAGAGAGATACATACAGAGAGATATATACAGAGAGGTACATACAGAGAGGTACATAGAGAGATACATACAGAGAGATACATACAGAGAGATATATACAGAGAGGTACATACAGAGATATATATATACAGAGAGATACATACAGAGAGGTACATACAGAGAGGTACATACAGAGAGATACATACAGAGAGGTACATACAGAGAGGTACATACAGAGATATATATATACAGAGAGGTACATACAGAGATATATATATACAGAGAGGTACATACAGAGAGGTACATACAGAGAGATACATACAGAGAGGTACATACAGAGAGGTACATACAGAGATATATATATACAGAGAGGTACATACAGAGAGGTACATACAGAGATATATATATACAGAGAGGTACATACAGAGAGATACATACAGAGAGGTACATACAGAGATATATATATACAGAGAGGTACATACAGAGAGATACATACAGAGAGGTACATACAGAGAGGTACATACAGAGATATATATATACAGAGAGGTACATACAGAGAGATACATACAGAGGTACATACAGAGATATATATATACAGAGAGGTACATACAGAGAGATACATACAGAGGTACATACAGAGAGATACATACAGAGATATATATACAGAGAGGTACATACAGAGATATATATACAGAGAGGTACATACAGAGAGATACATACAGAGAGGTACATACAGAGAGATACATACAGAGATATACATACAGAGAGGTACATACAGAGATATATATACAGAGAGGTACATACAGAGAGATACATACAGAGAGGTACATACAGAGAGATACATACAGAGAGGTACATACAGAGAGGTACATACAGAGAGGTACATACAGAGAGATACATACAGAGAGGTACATACAGAGAGGTACATACAGAGAGATACATACAGAGAGGTACATACAGAGAGATACATACAGAGAGATACATACAGAGAGATATATACAGAGAGGTACATACAGAGATATATATATACAGAGAGGTACATACAGAGAGATACATACAGAGAGGTACATACAGAGAGGTACATACAGAGAGATACATACAGAGAGATATATACAGAGAGGTACATACAGAGATATATATATACAGAGAGGTACATAAAGAGAGGTACATACAGAGAGATACGTACAGAGAGGTACATACAGAGAGGTACATACAGAGATATATATATACAGAGAGGTACATACAGAGAGATACATACAGAGAGGTACATACAGAGAGATATATACAGAGAGGTATATACAGAGATATATATATACAGAGAGGTACATACAGAGAGATACATACAGAGAGGTACATACAGAGAGGTACATACAGAGAGATACATACAGAGAGATATATACAGAGAGGTACATACAGAGATATATATATATACAGAGAGGTACATACAGAGAGATACATACAGAGAGGTACATACAGAGAGATACATACAGAGAGGTATATACAGAGAGATCAAGGCCACTAAAGCCACCAGGGCCACCAAGGCCACCAAGGCCACTAAAGCCACCAAGGCCACCAAGGCCACCAAGGCCACTAAAGCCACCAGGGCCACCAAGGCCACCAGGCCACTAAAGCCACCAGGGCCACCAGGGCCACCAGGGCCACCAAGGCCACCAAGGCCACCAAGGCCACTAAAGCCACCAGGGCCACCAGGGCCACCAAGGCCACCAAGGCCCCCAGGGCCACCAAGGCCACCAGGGCCACCAGGGCCACCAGGGCCACCAAGGCTACCAGGGCCACCAGAGCCACCAAGGCCACCAGGGCCACCAAGGCTACCAGGGCCACCAGGGCCACCAGGGCCACCAGGGCCACCAAGGCTACCAGGGCCACCAGGGCCACCAAGGCTCTACAAACAAAACAATCAACTTCTTCCAAGACTTTCTTCAAGTGTGCAGGTCAGAACCAAGTTCTACATTTATTTGATGTCCAAAGTCCTGGTGAAAAATAAGAAAAAAAAAAAAAAAAATTTTCCCCTCAAAATTTTCATAACTTCCTTTTCATCTTTTGATACTGGTCACTAGACATGTGATTTAATCATCTGGATTCATTTAACATTATGCAGGTTAACTTAAAGGAATATGTTAACATGTTAAATCTCATCGACTCACTTGACTCATGAGCTCTTGCTGCCATTTAGTGCATTTATGGGTTTTAATTTTGTTTGCTCTTGCGATCAAGTTTTTGTCTGTAGGACTTCCCAGTTATTACCGTAATATATTTAAACCAAATGAGTAAGATACAAAACTCACTCTAAGGGGAATAATCCACCATGAAGAAGAATGGCCCATTTTATTAATTTAACGTTAGTCTTGTAACATGACAAATCTTACCGGTGTGACACACTTTACCACCTTAATGACCAAACTTCCGTTGTCACCATAGAAACTAACCATAGACATCATTTTTTGGTGAACCAGCCAAAATACCATAGAAAACAGTGTTCTGCCGTTCTATCTATTCAAATTCTGTGGTGGTGCCGGTCCCAACTGGTCTACCTGTCACAATGACAGATCATTGTGACCCCCCCCCCCTCTGACTCTGACAGAGTAGCAGTGTATCTGGACTGGTCTGCTGGCTCTCTGTCCTTCTACAGAGTTTCCTCTGACTCACTGATCCACATCCACACCTTCCACTCCACATTCACTGAACCACTCTATCCTGGGTTCTGGTTCAGGTCTGGGTCTGGTTCCTCAGTGTCTCTTGTCAGATAGAGGAGGGAGAGAGAAACACTCACACTGCTGACCAAAGACAGCTGCTGAGATGATAGTTCACTCTGTACAGGATCACACACACACACACACACACACACACACACACACACACACAGTTCCATCCTAATGTGAGCATATTAATGTGTGTATTTCCATATAGATTTATGAGTTGTTTTACTGTAAAGAACATATTAATCAATCACTGTCAGCAGAATGTTTTCTATATTCAGGGAAACTGAACAGGGTTTTAACACGACTCAGCTACTGGAACATGAATATTTTACTTAAAATGAAATGAATGAAATATGAAACCAGACAGAATCAAGTTGTTGTTTATGATTGACAGGTTAAAATATCTTTATTTTGGTCTTTGTTATATTTGGTATTTTATTAATTAAAGGTTAAACATTGTTTTATCTTCTTTTCCAACAAGTTTCGTTATGAATGTGTTTTTTATTTTAAAATGTAATTATTGTCCTAAAATAAACCAATATAATTCTCTGTTGTTGTCTATGTTGTGAGTCATGACTTCTCATAATGAAGGAAAATATAATCTGTCAACTGATTTACTTTGCCGACACTCAAGTTCACATATTTATTCTAAACATGAAGAATTATGAAGAAAAAACAAATCTATAGATCTGTCATTATGCCTACTCCGCACACACTGTGTGTGTGTGTGTGTGTGTGTGTGTGTGTGTCCAGTTTATTTCTACTGCCCTTCATGTCTGAAAGGACTTTACAGAGAACGAGCCGACCTAGATCTAACTGATCAATAATCAATCCCAAAACAAGAATGATCAATACAGTCTGCATTTTGCACAGAATTATGAAGAAAAAAAATACTATGGATTTTTAATATCTGTGCAGGAACATGACAGTTCTCAAAATGATTTACAAAGACAGAAATACTGATAGTGGACACACACACACACACACACACACACACACACACACACACACACACACACACAAACACACACACACACAGTCCTGCCCCTCCCCTCCTGTTTTGGCACTGAGTGCACAAACATTAACACAACTTAAAACTTGTATTATTATTATTATTATTATTATTATTATTATTATTATTATTATTATTGTGGTATGTTGTTTATTATTCTTTCCTGAAAGTTTGGTGCAAATCCACTGATAACTTTTTGAGAAATCCTGCTAACAGACAAACAAGCAAACAAACAGACAAACAGACAAATAAATAAACAGACAAACAGGATGGGACAACACAACACAACACATGCTGCCAAAAGTCTTTCAGGGCTTCATCTGCTGACAGAAGCTTGAGAGAGTTTGGTTGGACCAGTGAACAGAAACATGATGTGATGTGGAGAGAGAGCGCCCCCGTCTGTCCGTCTGGACCAACTGCAGCTTCCCTCTGAAGACTGAACACATGAACAGTTCATGTGTTCCCTCTGAAGACTGAACACATGAACAGTTCATGTGTTCCCTCTGAAGACTGAACACATGAACAGTTCACCACAAAAACCAGAATCTACCATCATCACCAAGTCCCATCATCTGATGAGGAGCAGGGAAACCTAACTTGTGTCTCTTCAGTTTCTGCTATAAATTATTTCACTGTTTGTTGTTTGTTGTTTTGTCTCTGCTGGGATTTTCTTTCTCATATTTTCTTGGTCAAATTTGAAGTTATATTTCCCATTGGTGTTACCAATCTGTTGTGTTTTGCATTATATTTGTTTCATTTTGTTTCATTATTTTTCTCTACTATGTTCTTGTTCTTTGCCTCCTTTAGATGTTGGCCACATGGCTACATGTTGTCCCACTTTCTGACTTTGTGACGGGACCCTGAAGGCCTCAGCAGCCTGATGAAGGCTGTCAGGTCGAGTTTCACTGCAGAGCGCTGGACTTTCTTCACAGACCATAATAATCAGATTTTACGAGGCAGTTTGTCTCTTTCTGTCGTTCGGTTTCATGTTGAACTGTCAGTATCTTGTTTCCACATGGAGCTGAAAATACCATCAAACTTTACTGAAATCAGCAGATACCAACATGTTTCATCATGGAATATGAGCAAAATAAAATACTGAAAGTAATAAAGTTGAATGTAAACAACTGTTCAACATGTTAAGTCAACTGCTAAAATTACTAACATTTACAGATTTTCTTACAGTTGTTACTAATAGTCCCTTAATATAGATGAAACATTTGAAACATACAGATTTTTTAATATGTATATTAATAGTGGTAATAGTAATATTGCTGTTAATACAGATGATATTAATACTGATATAGATCCTGATAGAAACACGTACAGAAATGATCAGTGTTCACTGCCCTCCAGTGGTGAGAGAGAGTAACTACAGCTCTGATATTATTGATACTGATATTAATAATGATCATATTAATACTGAAATAAGTGCTGATATTAACACTGACATGATTTAAATACTGATGTTGTTCATACTGATATTTGTTATTGATACTGATATTCACAATGATTTATTATTAGAAATATGAATACAATACTCAAGTTAGAAACTGATATTAACACTGTCATAAATCTTGGTTTTAATACTGATATATTTTTTGTTTTTTTGTTTGTTTTATTAATACTGACATCAATAATAATATAGTATATATACTGATATTAATAATTATATTGTTGTTAGTTGTTAGTTACTGTTAATGTCAGTATTTATAACATCTGTACAGATAATAGTTTTAATAAAATGCAAACGTAATACTGATATTAATATTGTTATTAATAGTTCAAATTACATGATTACAGTTGCAGTTCCTCTCTGTGGCCGCTAGAGGGCAGAACTCATCCTTATTTCTCTATGTGTTTCTATCTGTATTACTGTTACTGTAAACAGAGCAAGAACAACTGGGGAGATAGGCTTTATTGTCTGTGTCTTTTTTTACAGGAAACCTGTATCAAACAATACCATCCAAGATGGCAGCATGCTTCTTCACGTCCGTTTGTCCTGTGAGATGTTTGTTTTATTTGTCTGTTTGGCTCTAAAGTTTGAAACCTGCCTCTCTCAAAACCCTGACTACATTCTGCTGAGCTACAATTAATTTTGGATTGAGCAAAATACTGTGGGATTCTGTCAATCCTTGTGAGTTTTTTGGATTATACTCACTCCTCGCTCACCTTCCCTCCTGGCCGCCGCCTCCCTCTACCTGTTGCTGGGTCTGCCGCTCGGCCTGTCGCACCGCTGCTACAACCGACAGTGTGGCTCCGCCCCTGCTCCGCCCCCGCTCCGCCCCCGCTCCGCCCCTCCTCCGCCCCTGCTTCCCCGCCCCTCCTCCGCCCCTCCTCCGCCCCTGCTCCGCCCCTGCTCCGCCCCTGCTCCATTGTTGGCCTCCTCCCAGTGTGCTCGCTGCTACTCTGCTGCTAGCCTACCTCCAACTCAGGTGCATCTCCTCCTTTCCCCTCTCGCCTCTTACACACGCACACTCACAAACTGGACTTCCTATAAACTGAACTATCTCACTAATTTGAATTACATTGCTACCGCACAAACTGAACTACATTTCTGACAATGAAATTCCCTCTTGTGTCGCTTATTGCGCTCTCGTTCTGGGACTATGAGCTGACCGACCACCGTCGGGTGAGTGAACCGGGGAAGGTGCGCTCTCCGCCGGTCGTGCCCGGCGCGCTTACCAGCACTCTGCCCCACGAACTGCACGGGCGAGTGTCGAGACACTCTTACGTGGACTCTTTCAATTCCATCAAGTTACCTTGCCTTGCATGCCTTTCTGTTTTGAAAAACTGTTTTGTGTTTTCTGAGAATTCTCTCACTGACTTTGTTATTCCAATAAAGTCTAAAAACGAGCCGCCTTACAGTGTTACAAAGCAAAGATATCTGATATGTCTTTTATTGTTAATCTCCGGTAATGTACAGCCTAACCCTAGCCCAGTTGACATTGAGATTTGTAATACTCCGGCTGACTTTAAATGCAGGTCTGGCCTGGGTGTTATTCATGTGAATATACGTGGTATAGCCTACTCCCTAAAATTGACTCATTACGTATTTGGGCTAAATCAACCGATGCCAATGTTATTGTTTTATCCGAAACCTGGCTCATTAAATCTATTTCGGATAAAGCCATCTCCATTAATGTTCATAGAACTGATCACCCCAAGAGAGGGGGTGAGGTTGCTATTTTTGTGAAGAGAAAATTTCTTGTAAATGTTGTACTGTCTAAATCTGTTAGTAAACAATTGGAATTCTTGGCCCTAAATATTGAGGTCTCAAAAGGGTTTTCTGTCACTGTAGTCGGGTGCTATAGACCGCCGTCAGCTGCTGCTGACGCACTTTCAACACTGTCGCAGCTGCTGTCACAACTGCAATACAGCAAGATCATTTTGATAGGTGACCTAAACTGGGATTGGCTAAAGCCTATATCTGACGGTTTTAAAGATCTCAGTAGCTCACTAAATCTTACTCAAATTATAGGGTCCCCCACACACCCTAACCCCAAATATGCAGAGAAATCGTCCCTAATCGATTTTTTCTTAACTAATGCCCCCCACAAGTACTCTAAGACTGGTATTTTTGCAAATGATATTAGCGATCACTGTGTCATTGCTGCAATCAGAAATGCCAAAATTCCCAAGTCTAAACCTTGCTTCGTTATAAAACGTGATATGAAGCATTTTTCTGAGCAAGGCTTTTTATATGATTTATTTTATTATGACTGGGATAAGATTGATCTCATCGATGATGTTGAATCTGCTTGGAAACTCTTTTATGATGGATTCACACTTATTGTGGATAAACATGCTCCTTCAATGCCTCCGGCTCCCTATTTTCCCAATCTCCACCTTTAAACACCTTGCCTTCCTCATACAATATTGATGATTGTATTTTTGATGGTCAGCCCTTTTATTTTACTCCTCTGTAGATGAAGTTCACAGAGCCCTTTTATCGCTGGACATCACAATACCTGCAGGCCCAGATAATCTTGATCCATACTTTTTAAAACTTTCAGTGGATTTTATTGCCAAACCCTTGGCAAGCATTTTTAACCTCACTCTCACCCACAATGCCATCCCAAAAGTGAGGAAATCTGCCCATGTCCTCCCACTGCTAAAAGGGGGAGACCCTACATCCCTAAATAACTACAGGCCTATTTCCAACTTGGCCATTTTGTCGAAGGTCCTTGAAAGATTGGTAAATGAGCAACTGAAGGAGTTCCTGAGCGCTAATAATATCCTCTCACCATTTCAGTCTGGCTTTAGGAAGCAGCACAGTACCATCACAGCATCTCTAAAGGTTGTTAATGATATCATTGAGTCACTAGATCACAAAAAAACATATCCTGAAGAAACAGCTGCTCAATATTGGTTTGTCTGTGCAGGCTGTTGGTTGGTTTGAAAATTACCTCTCTGAAAGGACACAATGTGTCACATTTGATGGCACTTCCTCCAGTGTACTGCATGTTGTGTCAGGCGTCCCTCAAGGTTCTGTCCTCAGTCCACTTTTATTTACCATTTATGTAAACAACCTGGGCCATAATGTACCAAATGCACAGTTTAATTTTTATGATACTGTCATTTACTGCTGCTGTGCCACCCTTGCTCAATCTGTTGAGTACTTACAGTCTGCTTTTTCTATTGTAGAATCAAGGTTGTTTGATCTGAAACTTGTATTGAATGCTGCAAAGACTAAACTGATGTTGTTTTCTAATGCCAGAAAGACCCTAGCATCTCCTCCTAACACTGTAACCTTGCAGGGCCGTCACATTGAATTAGTGACGCAGTACAAGTACCTAGGTATTTTAATTGATGATCATTTTACTTTTAAACTTCACATTGAAAACTTAGCTAAGAAGCTGAGGCTTAAACTAGGTTTTTATTTTAGGAACAAATCTTGCTTTTCTGTGGCTGCCAGGAAAAAAATAGTTGAGGCTACTTTCCTTCCTTTGCTTGACTATGGAGATCTGTTGTATATGCACACCTCTGCCCAATGCTTGCATCGGTTGGATACTGTGTACCACAGCGCCCTGAGGTTCATCACAGGCTGCAAAGCTCTAACTCACCATTGCACTCTATATGCCAGAGTTGGGTGGCCTTCATTGGCCATGCGCAGACTCACTCACTGGTGCATATTTATTTATATGTCCATCCTCGGCCTGCTTCCCTCTTATCTTTGTGAGCACATCTCACGCAAAATTGGTAAGTACCGCTTGCGCTCAAACAACGTCCTCCTACTGTCTGTCCCTAAGGTTCGCACTGAACTCGGCAAATAGGCCTTCATGTTCTCTGCCCCTACAGCCTGGAACTTCTTACAGACAGATCTGCAGCTGAATGAGCTGATCCCGTTTAGCACTTTTAAAAGTGCAGTGAAGGGTTTGGAGGCCGATTCAATTGGAGTTTGTAAATGCTTCCCTAGCTAGACTCATCTACTCTTTTTAGGTGCAGGATTGTGTGTTTTTTATATTTGTTTTACTGCCTTGTTTTTATTGTATGTCTCTTAATGTTTGTTTCGTATGTTGTTGCAACACTGTATCGCTGCTGTCTTGGCCAGGGCTCCCTCGAAAAAGAGATCTTGTAATCTCACTGGGACTCACCTGGTTAAATAAAGGTTAAATTAAATTAAATTAAATTAAATAAATAAAAAATAAAATTGGAAGTAACAGCAGAGCGGAGGTGATTAATAAGTTTCAAAGGCCTATTGCTTATAATTACTGGAATAGAGAAGCCTGAGTGAAAAGATACCACAGGGGCAGAGGTGAAATTAATGTAAAAGATAAAGGTTGTTTAGGCTGGGGACCTGTTGAAGAAGAAGAAACCTGATGGGATGCTAGTCAGTTTCTGTTAAAAGCTATATAATAAATAAATTAAATTAGAGGTGAGTACCATTGTACCCTTCTTACTAGGGTGTATACCGTCCATTTTAAAAAGATCCTTAACAGTCCAGAAAGAGTCAGAATTGCTACTGAACCCATAGCCGGTTGCTATACAAAAGTTCTGCAGCCAGCAGTGTAAACTGAAGAGGCGGCTGAAACGTTTGCTGTTTTTGGTCGTGTTGGGGATGGGACCGGACAGCAGGCAGGTCTTTCCTAGACTCTCGATGGTGGTCATCAGTGACTCGAGTTCATACTGTAGTTTAACTGATTGTCTGGACATTACGTCATTGGTGCAGGTGTGGATAATCATGGTGTGAACAGTCGGGTGCAGATCGATGAGAGCACAAACCAATTCAGTAATGTTTGCTACTTTAGCATGAGATAGACAGTACATGATGGCACCGGGAAGAACTACAGATCTGATAATAGAGTCACCTAACAACATCACAGCAGGTGGGCAGGATGTACATCCAGAGTTGTAGACAGCAAGGTTTGGTGGCAACTTTAGAGGACGGCAAATGCTACAGCCTTAGCGGCGCTAATAACGTTGGCCTGTTCCTCATCCTGGGAGATGGTCAGCTGACTCGCTGCGGGCAGAGGAGAGGTCGGTGAGGGGGAGGAGGCCACCAGGTGACCTGCAGCACAGGGCGACTCATCGTTAGAGCGGGTGATGGACTCTGAGGCTGATTTCCAGAGTCGCTTCTTTTCTGGACAGGACTGGAGCCGCCGGACGGAGGAGAGGAAACCGTCCAATTTCTGGTTGAAATTGTCACTCGACCAGTTACAGCAGTGGGCGGACTAGCAGAAGAGTCGTCCTCGGCCAGGTCTGCGAGAGGGGACAAGTGATTAGCCAGGTGCAGGACATTTTCCTTGTGGAGCCAGTGGTCGTCCTGGGTAGAGAGCTGGCCATCGGTAGTGACATTAGCAGGGTCCTCAACTGCTAGCTGAGACAACTGCTGGGGTCGGCGATCAGGACTTCAATGGACTGGAGCTCAGTTTTAATTGTGGACAATTCATCCGAATCAGGAGGTGACCATCGGTACCCAGCTCTTGTATTCTGAAGGAAAGGTGAGTGGTGACATATGCATGGAGGTGGCCATATGGTCTGGATCAGTAGCTGGGGGAGATAGAAAACAGCTATGGCCAGTAAAGGGTTCTATGGGTAATGGACAAGTGAGCTGTATCGTAGTTTGCAGTTTGCAGGCAGATGTAGAAAGACACAGTCCAACACTTACACACAAGCGATCATGTGGCGTTAGCAGAAACCTAGCACTATGGGTTAGCTTCCAGGGAAAGGGACTTACTGGTCAGGGCCCAAAAGCTGGGCCCTTTGCGAAGATCAGGCTCCGGTAACGTTAGGTGATGTTATGCCGGTATGTCCTATTTTCTAGGTGGTTTTCCTTGGTAGTTAAAACACTCTCGAAAGCATGGAAGCCAAAAATAGCCAAGACAGCCACGAAAGGCGACCAGTTGCTAGCTGGAGAGGTGAGTATTAAAATCAAACGTAACCGGCAGTAAAGTAAAATCCATGTAACCAGCAATAAAAAAGACAGGGCTGTCAAACTTAAAAAAATTAAAAACAAGCCGTGCTAAGCTAGCGGGCAAGCAAGACGGCAATGAGAGAGCGGCCTGTCGCTAAAAGTTTTCTGTTTCAGGCGGTCCGATCACTAAACAAATTTCTGATCGATAAAAGAAGTGAAATATAAATATGGTAAAAACAGAGAGAGTTGGCAGAACTCACGGAGGGATTTAAACTTAGCGTGGACAGAAACCCTCTCTCTCTCTCTCTTTCTCTCTCCTTCTGACAAGGAGACAGGGAGAGAGGCAGGACAGGTCTTGTATCCAATCAGCTTCAGGGCGGGTTGTGTTGTCGCCAGCGAAAGGTGGGGTCAGGAGGTCAAATTAATCCTGTCTGGCCAATCAGAACTGACCTCCATCACCGTGGAAACCAAACGCCGCTGATTGTACTGGGTTTGAAGGTCAAACCAATCATCCAGGGCCAATCAGAGCTGACCTCCATCACTGAGGAAACCAAACGCTGCTGACCTCACCTTCAAAGAAGAGAGAATCTTATTATTATCCATTATCATTTGTGTGTGTGAGAGAGAGAGAGAGAGAGAGAGAGAGAGAGATGACATGCACACACACCACACTGTTGACCCCAGGCTCCTCTGTTCCTGCACAAGTACCAGACAGGAAGTGATGTGTTGTCATTTCCTGTTAACCTCACTCAGCCCTCAGAGAGACAGAGGCTGCGTTCCAATTGGCTAAACTGCGTCTTCTCCTCCCTCCTCGACTCCTCGCTGACTTGATGTTCCAGTTGGTTAAAAGACAGATGAAGGATCCTTATGTCTCCTTGCCTGCCATGTCTGGAAAAGACTCCTCAACACTGAAGTAAGGAGTGAAGATAATTCTCCTACCTGTTAGACTAACAGATCCACACGGTCAGAAATGTAAATATCCCAAACTATTATGTCATATATCTCCCAGGGTTTTGAATCTTAGCCTACCATTTGTTAAGTGTTATGTTAAATGTCCATATGCTGACGGCTCTGTTGGAGTTCAAACTTTGCCCCTATAGGCCGAAGTAACTGAACTGTCACAGGGTGCAACTACTCTCATTCTGTATTAATCTTTCTTGTGAATTGTGTTTGTGTTGTCATGGAATTTCTCTGTTCGGACAATAAATTCTTACTAAACGTCATTAACAGCCTTTCATTGTCTATTTTGCACATTATGTTCTTACAGCTAAATCTATGGTCATTTATACCTGTAAAAAACGATATCAGACCTTATAACAATCCTGAAGCTAATGTGTGCTATGTGGAGGTTTCATTGATGTTACGGTTAGTTTCTTGGACCCAAATGCAGACACAGACAATGATGGATGGAGATGGAAAAAAGGTTTACTGTAAGGCTGATGGTAGATTAGGGAATGAAACGGAGAGATGGGTTGAGGCAGAAGGCAGCGGGGCTGAGTGGTGTGGTTGATCCGGGCTGAGCTGGCAGGCAGGCAGACAAACAGACGAGCAGACTGGCTGGTTGGAATGGCGCTGGCAGGCAAGTTGACACTGAGGAGAGGGCACGAGGAATCCTGAACACAGGAGGAACACTGTTACAAAACAGGCATGAGGAAACATAGGAATTAACTCAGGTATACTTGATACTGAGCGGCTGAGAGAGTGACTACCACGAGCAAGGAGGAACAATCTGGTGGTGAGTGGATGGAGAGCCAGGGTTGATATACAGGTGGTGATGAGTGATGAGGTACGGGTGTGTAGGTGAGGCAAGAGCCCAGGAGCTAGGGGAGAGAGGGAGCCACACCCACGCCACAAACACACACAGACTGGGGAGGTGGAGACACAAGGGAGGAAGGGAATACAGAGAAACACAAGGAAAAAACTAGTGTCACAATTGAGACATAATGATATAAACCAATATCCAGCTGTGTTGCTGTTTTCACCTCTTTTCTAAAGCTTGTTGTGAAATTCCACTCCTGAACGAAGCTCCCCCTCCAGGAGCTTTACAAGTTTTTAAAAAAGTTTTTAACTCCTGCCTCACTGTTTAAAAGTGGCACTCACCTCCTCCCATACCTGAACATTTTCTCATAATGGTGGAATCAATGAAGCGAGCGAGTAAACTTGTTTAACTAGTAAACTTGTTAAACTGGTAAACTTGTAAAACTGCTAAACTTGTTAAACTGTTAAACTTGTTAAACTAGTAAACTTGTTAAATTTGTTAAACTTGTTAAACTGGTAAACTTGTAAAACTGGTAAACTTGTTAAACTGTTAAGCTTGTTAAACTTGTTAAACTGTTAAACTTGTTAATCTAGTAAATTTGTTAAACTTGTTAAACTAGTAAACTTGTAAAACTGGTAAACTTGTTAAACTGTTAAACTTGTTAAACTTGTAAACTTGTTAAACTTGTTAAACTGTTAAACTTGTTAATCTAGTAAATTTGTTACATTTGTTAATCTAGTAAATTTGTTAAACTAGTAAATTTGTTAATCTAGTAAACTTGTTAAACTAGTAAATTTGTTAAACTTGTTAAACTAGTAAACTTGTAAAACTGGTAAACTTGTTAAACTGTTAAAATTGTTAAACTTGTAAACTTGTTAAACTTGTTAAACTGTTAAACTTGTTAAACTAGTAAATTTGTTAAATTTGTTAATCTAGTAAATTTGTTAAACTAGTAAATTTGTTAATCTAGTAAATTTGTTAAATTTGTTAATCTAGTAAATGTGTTAAACTAGTAAATTTGTTTATCTAGTAAATTTGTTACAGTTGTTAATCTAGTAAATTTGTTAAACTAGTAAATTTGTTAATCTAGTAAACTTGTTAAGCTAGTAAACTTGTTAAACTAGTAAACCTGTTAAACTTGTTAATCTAGTAAATTTGTTAAACTAGTAAATTTGTTAATCTAGTAAACTTGTTAAACTAGTAAACCTGTTAATCTAGTAAACTTGTTAAACTAGTAAACTTGTTAAACTAGTAAACTTGCTACCTGCCTCTTCACTTGTCATTGTGGGTCATGTGACCTTCAGCAGGAGAAAGATCTGTCAAAGTGAGACTGGTAACCGGCGACACTTCTCTGTAGGTACGGTTAGCTTAACTGTTAGCATTTATGCATGCTGCTTTGCAATGTTTGTCCTTAGGAGCCTCCATAGTGCAGTGGAGAGAGGGAGGAGTGGCTTTGCTGTGAGTTTATTTACAAATGTGTTGCTGTTTTTATCACCCTCTAGTGGTCAGAAAATGTAGCTTATTGCAGCTTTAAGGGAATGAATAAAAAACAAACTGTTCATTGCTGGTGAGATGTCAAATAGCTTACATGATCATTGCCTAACCCAAGTCGCAAAAGCATAAAGTTGGACAGTAACACACAGACAGACATCATCTTAAGAGATTTCTTTTATGTGTCCTGCCTCCGTGAGGAAGACAAGGCTCATTAGGAGTTGACATACTTTAGATGAATTACACATTAAGAGCAGAAGAGAGGAGATCCTCTTCCAGCAAGTGTTGTTATTTACTTTTTTGGTGAACCCACTTTCCCTCAACCTGCCTTGTCTACTTCTGCTTCAGTTAGCGATTCCCTACATTTCTGTGCCGTTTGACAACCCCCAGAAAACTTGCCTGGACTTGTTGCATCCAGCTGTTGGGTTTACATGTAGGTGGAGAGAGTGATAACGATAGTAACACTAATAGTAAAATTTAAATTGTTTCACAGAGGTGATGACCTCTCTATTCATGGTATCGCTGTAAAGCAAAGACATCATAAAATGTCATTATACACAGATGATGTTCTACTGTTTATTACCAACCTAGACATATTTATTACCTCTGTTCTTAATGTTCTTAATATGTTTAGTGAATTTTGGGGGTATAAAAGTAACTTTGGCATTGGGTTAGTTGCATGGCACACTGTGTCCTGGTACGTCACCTTTCCGATGGCCAACAGAAGACTTTGCTTACCTAGGTATATTTGTTTTTATATCTGTTTTTATTATTTTACAAGAAAACAAACAAAACTCATTTTGTCTTGAGATTTCAGTATATGCCCCTAAGGTTTTTAAAAATTTTTTTTTTATCTCACCTGCACAATTTGTTTCATTTATTTTGTTGTATTCCTATTTCTCATTATATTGTGCAAATTCAAACTTCAACTTTAAATTGCTTCAACAGATGTGCAACATCAACTTCCAACCTCTGCTTAAGCGTATCCATGATGATTTACCTCTTTCAATGTTAGGAACAGCCTTGATGGCAATGAATGTTTAAGAAATACATTCCTTCAGCTAATTCAACAGTTTGTGAACAGATAGTCGATAACAGCAGGTAGTTAACAGCTAATTGTTAACTGTTAAAAATAAGTCAACAGTGAGTAAAAACCATTAGTTATAGTTATCAATGAGTAGTTAACAATTAGTAGGTAACAATTAGCAGTCAACAGTACTTCAGAGTTAGCAGTCAGTAGTTAATTATTTCCCTGTGAACAGTTAGTAAGTGTGTGTGTGTGTGTGTGTGTTGAAGAAACAGGAGACATTAACTGTTGATGAAGAATTATATTTATTAGATATTAGACATCAGTGTACAGTAGATACAGAATGGTCACATCTAATTGTACAATAACCAGATGAACTAAGGCTTAGGCTAAATAAATACTTAGGCTTTAAAAAGACCAACTTTAGCTTCCTGTCTTGACAATAACAAGGTTTTTATTTGGAACTTGGCTCCTCACAATCTAATTTTACTACTTAAAAACAAGATGTGTGTTTGTTTTAATGTGTCTTGTTTGGGTGTCTGAGTCTATTAAAGTGTCTGGTGAGATAAATCAAAGCGCTCCTCGTGTCGTTTACATATCTCACACTAAATGCAAAATTGTGTCATCTAAACTTTAATTTCATATTTATAACAATTTGATATTTATAACTTCAGTATTTACAAAAAATATACCATGGCACTTTAGAAAGCTTCAAAAGCCAATAATGCCATTTATTTTAGCCTTAAATATATTACAATATAATCGATATAGACACACACACACACACACACACACACACACACACACACACACATCCATACAGGAACTGCAGGCACAAAAAAGTCCAGGAAAAAAGGGAAGAGGAGGAGGAAGAGGAGGAGAACTTTGTGTTTCATCCTGAGCGCTGATTACCACATTGGTACACTGTACAAAACTACTAGTACTACTGATACTACAGTTACTATGGTTACTGTTACTACTACTGGTACCAGAACTACTGTCTTACTGGTATGATTTGGTATGGTTTAGTGTGATCTCATGTAGCCACACCATAACTACTTTGCTGAGTACATTTGAGTTATTGTATTGTTACTGTAACAATCCAACTATTAGGATCCACCAAGGATCCATCTAGGCGTTTAGAAGCCCACACCAGTATCACATCATCTTTGTTTCACTAGCTAGCTAACTGTAGCTACGTCTAACTGTTCCTACAACAATAAACAAGTGAGCACCAGTGCCAGGCTCCGTCCATAGGCTCCACCCGTAGGCTCCACCCGTAGGCTCCCTCTGTAGGCTCCGCCCACGGGTTCCACCTGTAGGCTCCGCCCACAGGTTCCACCCGTAGGCTCCGCCCGTAGGCTCCACCCACGGGTTCCGCCTGTAGGCTCCACCCACAGGCTCCACTCGTAGGCTCCGCCTGTAGGCTCCACCCACGGGTTCCACCCGTAGGCTCCACCCACAGGTTCCACCCGTAGGCGCCGCCTGTAGGCTCCACCCACGGGTTCCACCTGTAGGCTCCACCCACAGGTTCCACCCGTAGGCTCCGCCCACAAGCTCCACCCATAGGCTCCACCCACAAGCTCCACCCATAGGCTCCACCTACAAGCTCCACCCGTAGGCTCTGCCTGTAGGCTCCACCCACAAGCTCTGCCTGTAGGCTCCGCCTACAAGCTCCACCCGTAGGCTCTGCCAGTAGGCTCCGCCCACAAGCTCCACCCGTAGGCTCCACCCATAGGCTCTACCCTAGCCAAAGTTGACGGCCCACAGCGTCCCTTTTCTAACCATTGTGTTTAAACTTCTCCAGACATATGGATGTTTGGCTGCATGATATTAGGTTTGGTTTGGTTTGGTTTGGTTTGGTTTGGTTTGTGTCTCTATTGGCCAAAAAGCTGGAAAGTTGGTTTGTGTTTCTGTAGCTACATCAGAAAAGTACAAGTTACCGTAGCATAGTGTGCGTGTGTGTGTGTGTGTGTGTGTGTGTGTGTTTCTAAGTCCTAACTCTCGCTAAAGAGAAGAAAGCTGGTGATCAGTATTACAATATTGACAATAGACTTATCAATAATATACATATTATTAAATAATAATAAACTTATTAACATTAAATTAACAGACACTATATATAGACAGGGTTAGTCCATATATAGACAGTTAGTCCATATATAGACAGAGTTAGTCAATATAGTTAGTCCATATATAGACAGTTAGTCCATATATAGACGGAGTTAGTCCATATATAGACAGAGTTAGTCCATATATAGACAGAGTTAGTCCATATATAGACAGAGTTAGTCTATATATAGACAGTTAGTCCATATATAGACGGAGTTAGTCCATATATAGACAGAGTTAGTCTATATATAGTTAGTCCATATATAGACAGTTAGTCCATATATAGACGGAGTTAGTCCATATATAGACAGAGTTAGTCTATATATAGTTAGTCCATATATAGACAGTTAGTCCATATATAGACGGAGTTAGTCCATATATAGACAGAGTTAGTCTATATATAGTTAGTCCATATATAGACAGTTAGTCCATATATAGACAGTTAGTCCATGTATAGACAGTTAGTCCATATATAGAGTTAGTCCATATAGACGGAGTTAGTCCATATATAGACAGAGTTAGTCCATATATAGACAGTTAGTCCATATATAGAGTTAGTCCATATAGACGGAGTTAGTCCACAGCCATATAGAACTGTATGGAATCCTGTAGAAGCAGCTGATTGGTTGAGTCTATTACCAATGATTGGTCAGAGAACTCTGGCTGGGGGCGGAGTTATGTGAAGGGATATGTCCTCCTGGACTTATTCCCAGACTCCGGATTGGCTGTCTGTCCTTGCAGAGACACCTCTCAGTCTGACTGGCTGGACAAATCCCTGTCCTGCGCTTCCATTGGCTGTTCTGATCCAAGTCTTAGAATGCCATTGGTTGGCTGAATCCAGATCCTATGTTTTGATTGGTCAACTGGATAAACATCTTACGGTCACTGGCTGGTTTGAACACAGAACTGTCTCTGATTGGCTGTGTAGATTTAGATCACATATTGTAATTGGTCAATTCAATCCAGGCTCCACCAGAAACCTTGTTTCCATGGAGACACAACTGTCTGTCTGCAGGTCAGAGGTTGGAGGATTGTTTGATGCTGTGGAAGGATACACGGCTGGGCGAGGTGGGCAGCGATGTGGCGCGCACCGCCCGGCTCCGGATGGAGTGACGGTCCTGCCAGCGAATCCAACGCTTCCTAACTGCTGAACGCACCTGGACACAGAGAGGTAGATAGACAGGTAAATAGACAGACAGACAGGTAGATGGATAGATAGATAGATAGATAGATAGATAGATAGATAGTGTTTGTACTCAGAGGAGAGAACTTACCTCACTGTTTAGAAAACAGTAGAAGACTGAGACAAAGAAACCCTGGGGAGAGAGAGAGAGAGAGAGAGAGAGAGGGAGATATAAACAGACAGACAGACAAACAGATAAAGATTATCATAATAAACCATAGTATTTACCGTCTAAAAGCTGAGCGAACACTATTTTTTGTTTTGCATTAACCTGTTGGTCGGTTTCAAAACGCTGTTTTGAAAAGAATTATCAAATCAATAGACATCAACAAGATAAATATTCTCTATTTTTCTCCTGAAAAACTGTTGGGAGATACATCAGCAGCTATATTCACTTGTCTGTTGGCTCCAAATAGGCAAAATTAATGTAAATTGAAATTAAAATGAAGTAATTTACCTGGAAAGACTCCAGTATAGAGTTGAAGTAGATGAAGACGATCTGTGCCACCTCATCTTCTCCTCCAGGATTCACAAAGAACAACATGTAGGTGATTCCTAAGAGAGGTAACAGCACCAGTGTGGCTTTCACTGCCTTCCTACAGGAGACAACACAATACAACACAATACAATGAGATGCTATATTAGATAGGAAGCTGTATATTACAATACAACACAATATAATACAATAAACAGTTAGTGTCTCCATGAAAACAACATGTAGGTGTTTCCTGCTGGATAAGCCACTCTGTTATTCTTAAGTCTGGCTAAAGAATCACTATCATCTGTTAAATCACATGTTCAAACTGCTTGTTTTGATGAGATTTCTGGTATTTTAATTATTGGTGTTTTAATGAGGTTGTGTTTGATCTCCCACCTGTACTGGATCGTCTCCGAGGTCGTAGACGCTCTCAGCTTCGTCATCAGGATCCGAACGATGTTGAACAGGAAGATGAAGTTAATCTGAGGAGGAGGAGGAGGAGGAGGAGGAGAGAGGAGAGAGGAGAGAGGAGGAGAGGAGAGAGGAGAGGAGAGGAAGAGGAGGAGAGGAGGAGGAGAGAGGAGAGGGGAGAGGGGGAGAGGAGAGGAGAGAGGATGAGAGGAGAGATAAGGTTTTGATACATCTTGTGCAATCAAGAGTAAATTGGTTTATACTACACCTAGTCTCAACTACACACACTTACAAAACTTAACTAGAAGTTTGGCAAAAAAAGGTAGTTGGAACAATAATTTTTCAGGATTCAATAGTAGTTGGAATCGTAACAGTTGTTGCCTGTCCCTGTCTCTGCAATCATTCAAATGGAACCCGGAAAGAACAAAACCCTGTCCTTAAACATTTACATTATGTGTATTTAATTTTTTAAAGTCATCATCCTTCCTCAGTTGTATCTTTAATTTTTTTCCTTTGTGTTTTGTTCATATTCATTATGTTGAGAGGATGAGAGGAGAGACGGAGGAATAGAGGAAGAGGAGGAGATGAAGAAGAGGAGAAGATCAGATAGAGAGGAGGAGCTGAGGAGGAGGGAATGTATGACCATGTGTGGTTCAGGTGTTTTCACAGATATTTCACACATATATCTGTATCGGCAAAACTTCCACTGATGAGTCACTGATAAAAATCTTCAAAACAGCAGTGGAATGGAGCGATTAACACCTGTGGGGTTTTCAGACAGCTTGGCAGTACTCAGTCTGTCCAGCAGATGGGGTAATTGACACAAAAATAGGACCAAGTAAATACAGTTCTAGAGGCAAATGAGTCAAATGTACATCAGTTTATAGAGAGCCGCCTGTGAAACTCTGCACCCAATCCGACTGTCTGCACCCAATCCGACTGTCTGCACCCAAAAAAACGTAACATTCTACAAATTGCTCCAATCACATGTGTTACTAATGTTATCAGTAAACAGTAACTTTTTAATGGGAGATTTGTAAAACTGCCCAGAAAGACTGGCACACTGCTCCTGTCCCCGCTGGACTCCAGTGGACACACACACTGCTGCTGTCCCCGCTGGACTCCAGTGGACACACTGCTGCTGTCCCCGCTGGACTCCAGTGGACACACTGCTGCTGTCCCCGCTGGACTCCAGTGGACACACACTGCTGCTGTCCCCGCTGGACTCCAGTGGACACACTGCTCCTGTCCCCGCTGGACTCCAGTGGACACACTGCTCCTGTCCCCGCTGGACTCCAGTGGACACACTGCTGCTGTCCCCGCTGGACTCCAGTGGACACACTGCTCCTGTCCCCGCTGGACTCCAGTGGACACACACACTGCTCCTGTCCCCGCTGGACTCCAGTGGACACACTGCTCCTGTCCCCGCTAGACTCCAGTGGACACACACACTGCTCCTGTCCCCGCTGGACTCCAGTGGACACACACACTGCTGCTGTCCCCGCTGGACTCCAGTGGACACACTGCTCCTGTCCCCGCTGGACTCCAGTGGACACACACACTGCTGCTGTCCCCGCTGGACTCCAGTGGACACACTGCTCCTGTCCCCGCTGGACTCCAGTGGACACACTGCTCCTGTCCCCGCTGGACTCCAGTGGACACACTGCTGCTGTCCCCGCAGGACTCCAGTGGACACACTGCTCCTGTCCCCGCAGGACTCCAGTGGACACACTGCTCCTGTCCCCGCTGGACTCCAGTGGACACACACACTGCTGCTGTCCCTGCTGGACTCCAGTGGACACACTGCTGCTGTCCCCGCTGGACTCCAGTGGACACACACTGCTCCTGTCCCCGCAGGACTCCAGTGGACACACTGCTCCTGTCCCCGCAGGACTCCAGTGGACACACTGCTGCTGTCCCCGCTGGACTCCAGTGGACACACTACTCCTGTCCCCGCTGGACTCCAGTGGACACACACACTGCTGCTGTCCCCGCTGGACTCCAGTGGACACACTGCTCCTGTCCCCGCTGGACTCCAGTGGACACACTGCTCCTGTCCCCGCAGGACTCCAGTGGACACACTGCTGCTGTCCCCGCTGGACTCCAGTGGACACACTGCTCCTGTCCCCGCTGGACTCCAGTGGACACACTGCTGCTGTCCCCGCAGGACTCCAGTGGACACACTGCAGGTAAGGACCAGTGATTCATCCATAATCCATGAAAGGCTGTGAAATACTGAAAATAAATCTGAACCCTGGGGAGAGGATGGAAAACTGTTTCCTCTGTATTTGTTTGGCAGTGGAGCTCCACCACAGTACCTACATTGCAATTTAGTCTTACTATCATATAAACCTAAAATAAGTGTAGTCCAAATGTTTTAGAAGTACTGGTTTCATTATGGTTAAAAAACATTTTTAGCACTACAACCTCAGGAAACTCTGCTATGTTTTCATCATTATTGGATCTCAGTTCTCCTGGAAATATGCACTTCAGCTGTTGAGTGAAAGCATTTCTCAGAAGAAACCACTCTGGCTGAAACTAAACAAATATCGGCAGATATATTGGTTATCGATAACGTTACTAGAACCTTTTCGACTCAGGATGTGTAGCTTTAGGAAACGTTACAGCTTAGTTAACAGTAAACTAACAGGAACAGTAAGGGCTGAGAGAGGAGGAGTCTCTATCAAGGTGAGGCTTCATATAACCTTTTATATGTTCCATCATGTGAAACTGAATGTCCTGATGATTTGTCATGTTTGTGTCTAATTGATGTTCAGTAATGCATCTCTACAGGTGGTTCTACTGTTGTTCTGTGGTTCTGTGGTTGTCGACCACAGCTACATGACAACAGCTGCACCGCATCTGTAGATTTACCCAGAAGAAACAAACGCTGCTTTAGACAATCTACTGCATCAGAGCTGCTACTGTAAAGATGTTCTCCGTTCGCTGTTCTTCAGCTCAAACTGTAAAGATGTTCTCCGTTCTCTAGGGATGGGACGATATATCGTAGTACAATAATTTGCAATGTAAAATCATGACGATGTACTTTGTGGCGTATAACGATGTGCATCGCACTGTGAGCTACAGTCTGCTGCTTACTGTAACCTGCTGCCTCCTCCTCCTCCTCCTCCTCCTCCGCCTCCTCCTCCTCCTCCTCCTCCACCCATCACACAGTTTGACCAGCAGAGGGAGCAAACACTTTGCAATGCAAAACCACGAAGCCAAGCGGCAGACATGAAGGACAAGGAAGAGGATATGTGAGCAGAACTTGGCCGGTGAAAGTGGCAGCGTTGTTTCACAGGAGCTTTTTTTATTTTTTTACAGCGACTGACAGACCTGCAGCTACAGACAAACTCACTCTGATGTTCTGATCCAGATCTGGAGCAATAACAGCAGCAGCAGCTGATGAGCCCAGACAGCCGAGAGGCTGTGGTCACATGATCCATATTTATGATCCATGAACGCTAAATAAGGATCGCATGGTGTGTAGGGGTGTAACGATACACTCAGCTCACGGTTCGGTACGATACACGGTACAGGCTTCACGGTTCGATAACAACAAAGTTTAAATTAACAAAGTTTAAATGGAAACAAATTATGACTGTAGAAGATTCTTTCCTTATTCCTTCGACATAAAATGTCAAAAAAACAATATTTTCAACTTGAAGTTTATCCTACAGTTTCTTTTATAATGGTTTCTTTCTTTGTTATATATTTTTTGTGCAAAAAGCAAATAATGGAATCTGTTGAATAAAATAAAAATCAGCTTTTAACAGCGGATGCTTGTCTAAATGAAACAAATAGTACATTAAAATAATGTCTAAACAAGGATGTCCTCTTTACAATTAAGAGCAAATGTCTGAACATGGTTGATCTAACATTCTCCAAACACCTTAGTTGGCCCGGCAGGCCACACAACTTAAACTTCAATTAAAACAACAAATATGTTCAGAGACTGATTTTCTAACCTAGGAGGACATGCTTTATTCTTTTTCACCTTTGACAGTTAGCTACGTACACACTGCCAGAATTCGGTAGTGACAACCGAAACTATGAATGAGAGTGAATTTACATATGTCTGGTTCACACTGGAGCAGAGCGGAGTAAAAGTACGGGTAACAGGAGTCACTGCACTCCTCCGACCTCGCGAGACCAATATGGCGGCTACCATTGCCTGTGTTTTCAGTTTACACACCAGTAACACCAGTAACCAGAGGCGTCAATTTATCCGTAAGATCTTAATAAACCGCCACTGACAGCGGCGTCATATTCTCTTTTTCCACCGCATGGACTTGATACTTTTAACCGCAACATTTGGGCCGAGACGCAGAACTGGTGGAACAACCGTTTAATATCTATGGGAACAACCGCAATGTTGAGGAAACAAACTGGATAGAACATTTGAGAATGTCTCATAACACTTACCTCCGTCTCTTTCAAAATAACGATGATAATGTTACGTAACGTAACGAGTGTATTTTGATTTCCTGTTGCACGCTACACACCTGGCTCACCCGGGTCTCGAGTGAACGTCGGTGAACGTCGGTGTCAATGACGTCATAACGCCAGTCAGGCAAACTAGGATCTAGGATTACTGATTCTGCCCTCTGGCGTTTAAAGTATGTAAATGAAAACAAAGAGTAGTCTACATTTTGGTGATGCAGCTAATTGATAAGCTTTACTTGATATCGCAAACCATTTTTCACCTCCACGATGCCTATCGCCACGTTTTTGGATCACGAAATTTCGTCCCACAATATATCGTTACACCCCTAATGATGTGTTTACATGCTCCACAGTATGGAATCACAGTAAAAGTTTCTGACATGCGCAAAACAGCCTACAGAATCTAACAGTTTTTAACAGATGGACGTCTGCGTCTGCGTCTGGAGCTTTACTGTTGTTCTTACGACTCCAAAAGTGTCAGAAACACGTTTTGTTTTGCACCACAGTGATTGGGTGCACTTGTAATTGTCACCAGCTTATGCCAAAACTGGCCCAGGTGGGTGGAGTGAGCACTTGATATAAAAACGGGCTGCGTCGCCTGTGTCAGGCCTGTTCCAACAAAAGAAAGTGACTGGAACAGTGTTTACATGACATAATTGTATCCATTCACCGGATTATGAAAGGGTTAAACAGCTCTCTCTAACGGAGTGAAGTTTCATTCTGAATGGGCCAGTTTGTTCTGATTGAGGCTGATATGAGGCATTTTTATTCTGATTTTTTTTCTGATTTTTATTCTACTATTCTTCTTTACCATTGCAAGAAAAACATTGCCCTTAAAGATCTATAGTTTTGTCAAATAAATAATGGCAATGTTGTACAATCATACTTTGTATTCGTCTAACTTTTATCACATTGAATCGTGAGATTACCACATCATCCCATCCTGACCGATCTCTGTTCTTCATCTCAAACTGCAGAGATGTTCTCTGTTCTTCATCTCAAACTGTAGAGATGTTCTCTGTTCTTCATCTCAAACTGTAGAGATGTTCTCTGTTCTTCATCTCAAACTGCAGAGATGTTCTCTGTTCTTCATCTCAAACTGTAGAGATGTTCTCTGTTCTTCATCTCAAACTGTAGAGATGTTCTCTGTTCTTCATCTCAAACTGTAGAGATGTTCTCTGTTCTTCATCTCAAACTGCAGAGATGTTCTCTGTTCTCTGTTCTTCACCTCCAACTGTAGAGATGTTCTCTGTTCTTCATCTCAAACTGTAGAGATGTTCTCTATTCTCTGTTCTTCATCTCAAACTGTAGAGATGTTCTCTGTTCATCTCAAACTGCAGAGATGTTCTCTGTTATTCATCTCAAACTGTAGAGATGTTCTCTGTTCATCTCAAACTGTAGAGATGTTCTCTGTTCTTCACCTCCAACTGTAGAGATGTTCTCTGTTCTTCATCTCAAACTGTAGAGATGTTCTCTATTCTCTGTTCTTCATCTCAAACTGTAGAGATGTTCTCTGTTCTTCACCTCCAACTGTAGAGATGTTCTCTGTTCTTCATCTCAAACTGTAGAGATGTTCTCTATTCTCTGTTCTTCATCTCAAACTGTAGAGATGTTCTCTGTTCATCTCAAACTGCAGAGATGTTCTCTGTTCTTCATCTCAAACTGTAGAGATGTTCTCTGTTCTTCATCTCCAACTGTAGAGATATTCTCTGTTCTTCTCAAACTGTAGAGATGTTCTCTGTTCATCTCAAACTGTAGAGATGTTCTCTGTTCTCTGTTCTTCATCTCCAACTGTAGAGATATTCTCTGTTCTTCTCAAACTGTAGAGATGTTCTCTGTTCATCTCAAACTGTAGAGATGTTCTCTGTTCTCTGTTCTTTAGCTCAAACTGCAGAGATGTTCTCTGTTCTTCATCTCAAACTGCAGAGATGTTCTCTGTTCTTCATCTCAAACTGTAAAGATGTTCTCTGTTCTTCATCTCAAACTGTAGAGATGTTCTCTGTTCTTCAGCTCAAACTGCAGAGATGTTCTCTGTTCTTCATCTCAAACTGTAGAGATGTTCTCTGTTCTTCAGCTCAAACTGCAGAGATGTTCTCTCTTCTCTGTTCTTCATCTCAAACTGTAGGTATTCTCTGTTCATCTCAAACTGTAGAGATGTTCTCTGTTCTTCATCTCAAACTGTAGAGATGTTCTCTGTTCTTCATCTCCAACTGTAGAGATGTTCTCTGTTCTTCATCTCAAACTGTAGAGATGTTCTCTGTTCTTCATCTCAAACTGTAGAGATGTTCTCTGTTCTTCATCTCAAACTGTAGAGATGTTCTCTGTTCTTCAGCTCAAACTGCAGAGATGTTCTCTGTTCTTCATCTCAAACTGTAAAGATGTTCTCTCTTCTCTGTTCTTCAGCTCAAACTGCAGAGATGTTCTCTGTTCTTCAGCTCAAACTGTAGAGATGTTCTCTCTTCTCTGTTCTTCAGCTCAAACTGCAGAGATGTTCTCTGTTCTTCATCTCAAACTGTAAAGATGTTCTCTCTTCTCTGTTCTTCAGCTCAAACTGCAGAGATGTTCTCTGTTCTTCAGCTCAAACTGTAGAGATGTTCTCTGTTCTCTGTTCTTCATCTAAAACTGTAGAGATGTTCTCTGTTCTTCATCTCCAACTGTAGAGATGTTCTCTGTTCTCTGTTCTTCATCTCAAACTGGAAACTGTTCTCTGAGATGAAGAACGTTCTCCACAAGAACACAAGCATCAACTTGGGATTCTCTGATCATCTGAAGAGAAGTTTTTGTCAAAGAGGAAAGGTTGAAGGTTTTTGTCTCTCATCAGCTTCCGTAGCTTTCAAGTTTCCCATTGAAAGTCCATATATGGCTCTGTTTTGTCTGTCAGAACAGAGACTGCTGTGTCTGTGTGTGTGTGTGTGTGTGTGCGTGTTGATGTAAAGGTTGACAGTGAACAGTGACCAGTAACCTATTGAAGAAATCGTTTATATATTAATTGGCACCACTGTACAGCAGTTTAGCTACTGTGATTTAAGGTGGACTGGTTGAGATTGTTGGATAGATTTAAGGTGGACTGGTTGACATCGTTGGAGTGATTTAAGGTGGACTGGTTGACATCGTTGGAGTGATTTAAGGTGGACTGGTTGAGATCGTTGGAGAGATTTAAGGTGGAGTGGTTGAGATCATTGGAGAGATTTAAGGGGGACTGGTTGAGATCGTTGTGTAATTTAAGGTGGACTGGTTGTGTTCTCACCAGCAGCACCAGGATCATGGGACCTTGGTAAATGTAGTCGGTATAAACTCCTGCCTTCTTCCCAAACCAGCACCTGTCAATCAAAACACAACCACCAATCAGATCACAGATACAGAGCTAATCCAATCAGATCAGTCCAAAAACTAAGCTTGTGTAAAGATGGCCCGCCTCCTGTTTGGATGCCTGACAGACTGGACAGCACTGACTGTGTGGTGCATTGTGGGATTGACCAGTAGGACATTACTGTAAGGGGAAGTGACATAATTCTGATCTATCCCACAATGCACCACACCTGTATGCATTAATATTATTAGTATTATTATTGTTGTTGTCGTAACTTACTTTTCGTTGTCGTAGTAGAGCTTCCCTATTGCCCAGGCTACTATGATAGGAAATGGAATACCTGAAGACAGACAGGCAGAAAGACAGACAGACAGGCAGGCAGGTAGACAGACAGACCGACAGACAGGCAGACAGACAGGCAGACAGGTTAGTGTGTGTCCATGCACATTAAATTGTTTCTATGATGAAAAAAAACACTAAGACAACATTATATTCTATTCTCTTTGTGTGTGTGTGTGTATGTGTGTGTGTGTGTGTGTGTGTGTGTGTGTGTGTATGTGTGTATGTGTGTATGTGTGTATGTGTGTGTATGTGTGTGCGCGGACCCCAGCCGATGCAGATGAACATCCACTTGCGCAGTTTGTCAGTAGAATAGGTGAGAACCACAGCAGTGTGCAGGTAGCAGCCTTCACCAAACATCCAGAAGAAGTTCGTCACATGGAAATAATTATAAGCTGCTGTGACCAACCTGCACCAAACCTGAGGAGAGGAAGAGGAGAGGAGGAGGAGAGGAGAAGGAGAGGAGGAGGAGGAGAGAGGAAGAGGATAAGGAGGAGAGGAGGAGGAGAGGAGAAGGAGAGGAGGAGGAGGAGGAAGAGGAGGAGACAGGAGGAGGAGAAGGAGAGGAGGAAGAGGCGGAGGAGGAGAGAGGAGGAGGAGAGGAGGAGGAGAGGAGGAGGAACAGAGGAGAGGAGAGGAGGAGGATGACGAGGAGAGGAGGAGAGGAGAAGGAGAGGAGGAGGAGCAGAGGAGATGAGAGGAGGAGAGGAGGAGTGGAGAGGAGGAGGAGAAGAGGAGGAGAGGAGGAAGAGAGGAGAAAGAGAGGAGGAGGAGGAGGAGGAGGAGGAGAAGGAGGAGGAGAGGAGGAGAGGAGAGAAGGAGGAGAAGGAGGAGGAGAGGAGTTTTAGTTTTAGTCACATGATAATCGTGGGAAAATCTTTCAACCCTTTGTCGTTGGACATGACACACTGAACGTCTCATTCACACTGTTTAACGTCGGTGTTGGTTAGAGTTAGGCGTCGTGTCGTCGGTGTTGGTTAGGGTTAGGCGTCGTGTCGTCGGAGTTGGTTAGAGTTAGGCGTCGTGTCGTCGGTGTTGGTTAGGGTTAGGCGTCGTGTCGTCGGTGTTGGTTAGGGTTAGGCGTCGTGTCGTCGGTGTTGGTTAGGGTTAGGCGTCGTGTCGTCGGTGTTGGTTAGAGTTAGGCGTCGTGTCGTCGGTGTTGGTTAGGGTTAGGCGTCGTGTCGTCGGTGTTGGTTAGAGTTAGGCGTCGTGTCGTCGGTGTTGGTTAGAGTTAGGCGTCGTGTCGTCGGTGTTGGTTAGGGTTAGGCGTCGTGTCGTCGGTGTTGGTTAGGGTTAGGCGTCGTGTCGTCGGTGTTGGTTAGAGTTAGGCGTCGTGTCGTCGGTGTTGGTTAGGGTTAGGCGTCGTGTCGTCGGTGTTGGTTAGAGTTAGGCGTCGTGTCGTCGGTGTTGGTTAGAGTTAGGCGTCGTGTCGTCGGTGTTGGTTAGGGTTAGGCGTCGTGTCGTCGGTGTTGGTTAGGGTTAGGCGTCGTGTCGTCGGTGTTGGTTAGGGTTAGGCGTCGTGTCGTCGGTGTTGGTTAGGGTTAGGCGTCGTGTCGTCGGTGTTGGTTAGGGTTAGGCGTCGTGTCGTCGGTGTTAGGGTTAGGGTTAGGCATCATGTTGTGCATCATGTTGTCACTGTCAACAAGTTGATCCCCCTGAAACCGCAAAACTGCCTTTGTGCCCTCTTCCTTTAATTGAGGTCCTCTTTGAAAGAACCGGCATGGAACCATTAGAACATTGATTAGAACCAGAGCCATTGAGAGAAAGAGTTGCGTCAACTCCATTCACTTCATCAGGCCAATTATTTTACAGCAATGGCGGATCATGGAGACCCTCAATAGTTCCAATCAGCCGGAGCTAGCAACTGCCTCGCCATAGGGAAGCAGTGTTTCAACTGCTGCTTTTAGTGGTAATAACTTCAAAATCAGTATTACTTTTGCTACTTCTTTTTATCACGTGAATCGAGTTAGCAATATGTTTTAGAGCATTTCAGTTTAATTCCACTTTACCAAATTTATGTATTTAATCTGACTGTTATTTTATGTACGGAAACAGACTAATAGAGCAAAACAATAACGTTAAGCTAGCTAACGTTAACAATCAATTTGGTTTTACGTAAAGTAAGTTACGTTCTCTTAAATTCTCTGTAATTTCATGCATTTTAAATTAGAGACAAAAGCCTGTAAACATGTTTATGGGTGGGAAAATGTATTTATTAGTTCATTTTTATTCATTAACTATAACCTAACCATATTATGTAGGCCTATTTAGGCTAATTATTGTTTACGATGGTTGATTTCTGATTGGTAAGTTAAATTACTATAACGTTGGCTGTTTATGCCAGTATGTGAAGATGTAACGGTACCATATTGTCCTTCTTATGTTAATTGTATGTTAATGGAGTAGAACATTCTGTCACTTTTTGTTTCCCAAGTAAGTCTTTTTACATGTATTTTGTCATAAAGGTGCTTCTTAACCATAAAAGATTTCGGGTGTTCCTGCTATTGTTCTGAAAATGTGTCTTAATAACATCGATGGAGATCGATGGATTTGTATCCATAGCCCATTATCTGACACAAGTAAGTAAAAACGTGGCTTACTAAAATCAATAGAGATAAATACAATTGCATCACTGGTAACGTACACCAAAACCCATCGCCTGACTCACCACTACATTGCTTGCATGGATAGGCTATACATATTGATATTTTGGTAGTATTAATATTGATTCTGGATCTGGTGGATGGGTCAGGTTAATAAAGCATGCTAAATTGCATTTATAATCTAACCAGACTTAAATTACTTATTCTAGTCCTGTTCACTCTTTGTCTAAGACTCTTACCATAGACTTAGTAACTCCTGAGTAAGAGAGTATATCTTTTATGTAGGCCTACTCATGCTCTGTGTTCATTGATGCACCTCAATAGTTAAATACGAGTCACTGGTACCTTCCTCTAGGTCTCGGGCCTGTACTGTAGAAACTTGAAATGAGGATGATTGTGTTGGTGTCAGTGGAATACTTTTACTTTAGGTCATAAACTGAATAGACCGCTCGCAAGTAACTTTCAATGACAGCTGAACATCATTCACTGCCCCTTACTGTTGTCAGTTGTTAGTGGATTCACAGCACTTTAAGAGACTATCTTGATGGATTGATATTAAATTCATACCTTCTGGTGACGTTATCTTAAAGTCCAAAAAAGTAAATGATAATAACAATAATAAAATTAGGCTACATTAGGATGTAACACAGTGAACAGCTAGCAGCCAAAGCAACACATCATTGACTAGTAAAGGTGCCGAGCCTTAATCACTCTAATCTTCTATTTTGAAATGATTTTCAATCATAATATTAAATAGTAAATATTACAGACATCTAACCTGTCAGTTTACAATACTCTAAATCAGTTGTCATATTGTTTATTATACCCAAAGTCGCGGTTGTTAGTGCTGTTCCCATAGAAAACAATGGATTCAAATGGACCGCTTGTAACTATCGGAGCTACATGAACCACGTGACAGTCATGTGACCGTGTAGCGTTTTGACCTCCGTTGATGCAACTCTGTATCTCAATGGCTCTGACTGGAACACCTGTGGGTTCCTCAGTGGGTTCCTCAGTGGGTTCCTTAGTGGGTTCCTCATTGGGTTCCTCAGTGGGTTCATCAGTGTGTTCATCAGTGGGTTCCTCAGTGTGTTCCTCATTGGGTTCTTCAGTGGGTTCCCTAGTGAGTTCCTTAGTAGGTTCCTCAGTGGGTTCTTCAGTGGGATCCTGAGTGGGTTCCTCGGTGGGTTCATCAGTGGCTTCCTCAGTGAGTTTCTCAGTGGGTCCCTCAGAGGGTTCATCATTGGGTTTCTCAGTGGGTTCCTCAGTGGGTTCTTCAGTGGGTTCCCTAGTGGGTTCCTCAGTGGGTTCTTCAGTGGGTTCCCTAGTGGGTTATGCAGCCTGGTTTCCCAAAGCAACATCTGGGCCAACAGTGTCAGGCACACATTGTTTCCTGTAATCTCCTGAGTTGGTGTCCTGAAAGAGTTCTGACTGATCAGAGTCTTTCTTCACAAACTCTTCAGGTTGTTGGACCTCCAGTAAGTTTGGACCAGTATCCATCATCCACAGACTGACAGAACCCTGAAGTCCATGATTCAAGTTCATTCACAAGGACAATTAAAACTGGGACAAATGGTTGGACCTTCTGTCCTGCCCAGGTCTCCATGGGACTTTCTCCCTTTTAATTGCTGTTTGGCAGAAAGCCCCATGGAGTCCTGGACAGCTGGGAGGAACAATGAGATTGAGTATAGAAAACTACAGCAACAATGAGATTGAGTACAGAAAACTACAGCAACAATGAGATTGAGTACAGAAAACTACAGCAACAATGAGATTGAGTACAGAAAACTACAGCAACAATGAGATTGAGTACAGAAAACTACAGCAACAATGAGATTGAGTACAGAAAACTACAGCAACAGAAAACTACAGCAACAGAAAACTACAGCAACAGAAAACTACAGCAACAGAAAACTACAGCAACAATGAGATTCAGTACAGAAAACAACACGCACTTGGGCATTTGTCACAAGCAGATTTGCTCCAGGCTCAGGACCATCAAGGCTTGCACAACAGAGTGGTTGAGGCAGTTTTCACTGGGAGATGAAGTTCTTGTATTTCTTCCATCTTCCATCTCCAAGCTGAATGACGTGTTGAAATCCGACTCTTATCCGACGCTGCGGGTCGATAAACTCCGAGGGCTACCGGCAGACTCTAAGACAAAAACAGCCTTCTCCACTTCGTATGGTTTGTACCAATTTGTGACTCTTCCTTTCAGGTTGTTTGGAGCCCCGGCCTCCTTTCAGCGTCTCACGGACCAGCTGCTGCGCCCTCTACTCTATGTGGCGGCGTACATGGATGATGTCATCATCCATAGTGAAGTCCAGCGCCATGGAGAAGAAGAGTTTGGACCTGTGGCCTCGTGAGCGCAGCTGACCCTCTGCCATGGACCGAAGAAGAAACAAAAAGTTGAAGAAGAATAGAGACTGATTTGTTTTGAGTAAAGTGTGTGATGTCACCGAGCCAAAGCTACCGATGGAAACTCCTATTTAAAATTCCTAGACCTCTCACTCTGTTTATAGCTCTGGCTTTGGTCACATGGTCTGCTTTGCGTATCATGTTGCCGTGGTAACCAGTGATGTTCCAGTACAACAACCTGTCAATCAAAACTCGCCAAATGTTAAATAGCATTTATTTTAAAACAGTGAACACACAAGCCTAAACAAAACAAAACAGTTAGTGAAGAATTGAAATACAGAGACAGACAGAGAGAGAGGGAGAGAGAGAGGGAGAGAGAGAGGGAGAGAGAGAGGGAGAGAGCTTGCTTTATTCACATTTGAACTGTATTATTTATTGTTGAACTGTTGTGACTATTGATAGTCATCATATGATGGAGTGCTAACCCAGCACACACTCATAGTCACACGCACGCTCTGTACCTTAATGCTTTGGCAACATTGTTTGTAAACTTTCATGCCAATAAAGCAAATTGAATTGAATTGGGGAGAGAGAGAGAGAGAGAGAGAGAGAGAGAGAGAGAGAGAGAGAGAGAGAGAGAGCGAGAGAGAGAGAGAGAGAGACAGAGAGAGCGAAAGAGAGTTAAATGAGATGTTTTCCAAAGTCTAATATTTTGGTTGTGTCTAAGTTCAGTGTGTGTGTGTGTGTGTGTGTTTGATCAGGTGTTATTGCTCTGGATGTCCTCTAGCAAACACCTCTATCCCGCTGAGAATCACACACACACACACACACACACACACACACAGAGCCTCTTAACACCTCTCTCTCCTCAGTGTAGGTGATTGCTTCGTTTCCCTGGTGACCGTTGCTAAGGACAGATGGTGACAAATTCACTGTATGTATGCATATGTGTATGTATGTGTGTGTGTGTGTGTGTGTGTGTGTGTGTGTGTGTGTGTGTGTGTGTGTGTGTGCACCTGGTTGCTCTCGGTAACAGCAGGGTTCATGGTTAACTGGACGATGAACCAGGTTGCGTTCCTCAGGATGAACGCTGTGATCAGATTCCAGTGGATGATGTTCCTCAGACAGCGGATACTCCTGCACACACACACACACACACACACACACACACACACACACACACACACAGACAGGTGAATGAACGGAAATAACAGTATTATTTATCTCAGGTGAGTCAGATACGAAGCCCACTAACTAAATGCTGTTCAACCCACTTGATTTGTTTCATTTGCACTTGAAATCCTTGATTTCCCTGATTTCCCCTCTACAGCCAGACAGCCACAGTGTGACATCATCAGTTATATGACCAGACAACCACAGTGTGACATCATCAGTTATATGACCAGACAGCCACAGTGTGACATCATCAGTTATATGACCAGACAACCACAGTGTGACATCATCAGTTATATGACCAGACTACAGCCAGACAGCCACAGTGTGACATCATCAGTTATATGACCAGACAGCCACAGTGTGACATCATCAGTTATATGACCAGACAGCCACAGTGTGACATCATCAGTTATATGACCAGACTACAGCCAGACAGCCACAGTGTGACATCATCAGTTATATGACCAGACTACAGCCAGACAACCACAGTGTGACATCATCAGTTATATGACCAGACAGCCACAGTGTGACATCATCAGTTATATGACCAGACAACCACAGTGTGACATCATCAGTTATATGACCAGACAGCCACAGTGTGACATCATCAGTTATATGACCAGACTACAGCCAGACAGCCACAGTGTGACATCATCAGTTATATGACCAGACTACAGCCAGACCACCACAGTGTGACATCATCAGTTATATGACCAGACTACAGCCAGACCACCACAGTGTGACATCATCAGTTATATGACCAGACTACAGCCAGACCACCACAGTGTGACATCATCAGAAGGTGCAGCAGCTGTGTGTAAACCAGGAAACAGTAAACATGTCTTTACCGGACCAGATCATGTGACTTTCAGTGACTGTACCTTCTGTGATGATAACAATGGTTCTGATGATGTAAATACAGCTTGCAGTGTGCTGCTAGCTTATCAGTCAGGTTGGACAAGCTCTTTGGGTATGTTAGCATGCTAACTAGCTAGCGGCACTCGACTACCAAGCGCAGCTAGCCTGTGTTAGCTAACGTTAGCTGGATAGTTAGCAGACCTTTTGTCCTACCCAGTCCAACATTTCAGTAGCGGTCTGTAGAGAGCGTTATGCGTCACCTGACTCCACAGTCCAGATGGATAAAATAACTATTTATTACTGGTAAGTCCCAGATTCCACTAGACAGACAGACAGGAAGCGCTTTAGCTTTAGCTCACTGACAGAAGTAGATGTAATGTAAATAGCAGCAGTGTGAACCTCATGCAGAAAAGGGGGATAGATATAAAAGAGGTTTTGTTTTCACTGCCTGTTTGTTTGTTAGCAAGGTTTCTCAGAAAGTCACCAACAGATTTGGCTGAAATCTGGTGGACAGATCTCTCTGGTCCGAAGGATCAGTTGATTCGATTTTGGTGGTGATCTGGTTCCGCAAATATACAATTACCGTTTTTAGCCAGAACTGTTATGATGCTTAAAGTGCCGGTGGGAAAGTCCGAACTATCGGAACGTTGGATGGTCTATCTAAACATGGTGAAAGTATCAAAACTAAATCCACACAATCCATATTAGAAAAGCGAGCCTCTAAACGAGCCGTTTGGACTTCCGTAACTTTGTGGCGTCACAAAGGTTCGCTCATTATCATTTCTGTAAGAAATAATAGACTAACAAAGTGTTTTTTTCAAAGCGGTCGAGCGGTCGTCATCGTTTATTACCGGAGAGTTTTCCCTACCTGTAGCCGCCGGGCCGCGGCGTCTCACGTTTCGCTCTCGAAACGGTTAGCCGATCGGAACGGAGGGTCGTTAATATTAATGAGCCTTAAAGACACGGCGACAGAAACGGCCTGTTCTTGGTAAGGCTCAGAGAGATGCTGGAAAATGAACGTGGAGAAATGGATTGAGAGTGTTTTTGGTTCATGACACCACACACACAGCTTTGAATGGACCTCAAGACACAAAATAAAACTCTGGGAAGTGGAGAATATGGAGCTTTAAATGTATTTTTCACTATCAGAACTACTGTATTCATCACTTTTAAAACTCTGTATTTTTACTATCAAAGCTCCTGTATAACACTGTATTCATCAGTACTAAAGCGACTGTACTGTATTGGTTGTGTATTAAACAGGATGCGAGCTAAACGGCTGATTCAGTAGAACATGTTGAGATGAATAATAATGAAGATGAATAAAACATGAGAAACCAAAATGTAAAATTCATTCATTCATAAACAACAACAGATTGGGCTTCATTTATCCTCACTAAAGCACCTCTTCTATATGTGTGTGTTCACTCCTGTCTCTCTCCATCTGTCTCTCTCTCCATCTGTCTCTCTCTCCATCTGTCTCTCTCAATTCAATTCAATTCAATTCAATTCAATTCAATTCAATGAGCTGTATTGGCATGAAGTACAGTTCAGTATATATTGCCAACTGTCTATCTCTCTCCATCTCTCCATCTCTCCATCTGTCTTTCCTTCTGTCTCTCTCTATGTGTCTCTCTCCATCTGTCTCTCTCTCTTTCTCTCTAATCCTTCCTCCATCTCTCTTTCATCTTAAACTAATCCTCAAACAATGACTGGACATCACCCAACACACACACACACACACACACACACACACGCTCTCTCTCTGTCTCTCCCTGTCCCTCTCTCTCTCTCTCTCACTCACACACACACACACACACACACACACACACACACACACACACACGCTCTCTCTCTGTCCCTGTCTGTCTCTCTCTCTCTCTCTCTCTCTCTCTCTCTCTCCCTCTCTCTGTCTCTCTCTCTCTCTCTCTCTCTCTCTCTCACACACACACACATTACACATTAACATGAGCTTTACCTTCAGAGAGTACTGAGCCACCTGGACGTTTTTCAAATTTTTTGTTGTTACAGCCTATGATAATCTATTCAGACCAGTCCAGGTGTGTTTTAGACTGGTCCAGGTGTGTTTAGACTGGTCCAGGTGTGTTTTAGACTGGTCCAGGTGTGTTTTAGACTGGTCCAGGTGTGTTTAGACTGGTCCAGGTGTGTTTTAGACTGGTCCAGGTGTGTTTTAGACTGGTCCAGGTGTGTTTAGACTGGTCCAGGTGTGTTTTAGACTGGTCCAGGTGTGTTTAGACTGGTCCAGGTGTGTTTTAGACTGGTCCAGGTGTGTTTAGACTGGTCCAGGTGTGTTTTAGACTGGTCCAGGTGTGTTTAGACTGGTCCAGGTGTGTTTTAGACTGATCCAGGTGTGTTTAGACTGGTCCAGGTGTGTTTAGACTGGTCCAGGTGTGTTTTAGACTGATCCAGGTGTGTT